>NC_141800.1:9045290-9195768 GCF_057944985.1 Cucurbita pepo subsp. pepo | reverse complement strand
CTTCCCTTCAATCTCCAAAGTTTTGTTGTCGGCAAGATACACCTTCCCAAAATTTCCATATTTGAAATTTTGAAACAATTCCTTACTTGAAGACAAACGAAACGATGCAACTGTATCTAAAATCCAGAAATTCAATTGGGCTATTCATGCTACGAATTAGAGCATTCTCAGTATCTTCTGCTGAATATATAAAATCAATGTCATCTTGAAATTTATGATTTTTCTTTTTTTCAATTTTGTACCATCTGTCCGAAATTGTCATTTTTCTCCAAAATTTCAATACTTTACGTTCGGTTATTTTGGAGATTTTTCTCGATTCCTTGATTTTGATCGCTCATGTTTGTTTGGATTTTTTAATTTACTTCTCGTTTGGGAATACTTTCGCTGACATCTCGAATTTCATCAAACTTCAGTTTATCAGATCCTCGTGAACTGTTGATTGCAGCAACAACAGTATACCACGACTCGGGTAAAGTTGACATCAAAATCAATGCTTTAATTTCATTTTTGAACATAATTTCCACTAAGCTCAATTGATTGACAATCACGTTGAACTAATTTATATGATCTGCAACAAAGCTACCTTCAGACATTTGTAGATTGAACAACCTCTAGATCAAATGCACCTTATCCATAGCCGACGAATTTTCGTACATATTTGACAACACCCTCAATAGGCCTGATGTCGTCTTCTCTTTGATGATGTTGAACGTCATGTTTCTAGACAGCGTCAACCAGATCAACCCTAAGGCGTGACGATCCTTGAGTTTCCAGTCCTCCGTGGTCATGGTATTCTGCTTCACCCCCAAAAGGGGTTTCTGAAGATCTTTCTGGTCATATAATCTTCAATCTGCATCTTTAGAAATTTATTTCGAATCCATCAAACTTTTCAATTCTTGTCTTTGAACTTTCCATCTTCACATATCGTGGTGAATCTCACCTCGCTCTGATACCAGTTATTAGGATCACACAACAACGCACACACTCGATCTAAATGAACACAAAGAACTTGATAGAGAAAATGTAAGAAGAAATTTGACTAAAAGTTTTATATTAATGACTTCAAGGTATGCAAAGAGAGATATGAAGAATGAGAAATATACCTTTTGAAAACACTGACTAATGGGTATATATATGATTTCAGTTTATTATATATATATATATATAGATTTAACAGATATAACCGTCTACTATATATAAATATTTAGTATATATATCTCAATCCGATTTTTCCTATAAATAGCCAGCCTCCATATCCAACCTTATATAGCCCAAATAGTTAATTTTTCTACCTACTCTACATAAATATTTGGTATATATATCTCTATCCCATCTTTACTATTAATAGTCAGCCTCCATATAACATTCTACAGCCCAAATGGTTAGTTTTTCTACCCTACTATATATAAATATTTAGTATATATATCTCTATCCCAACCTCCATATCAAACATTCTAGAGCCCAAATAGTTAGTTTTTCTACGAGTGTTTAAAGAAAAAATAAGCAAATGGAGGTTCGGAACTTTGGACCCCATCAATTTACATGACACTCCATTATCTACATGACACTATTGATATCTTTGGTGACAATCTTATCTCCTGGAGTTCAAGGAAATAATCGACAGTTTCTTGTTCTAGTACGGAGGGTGAATCCAAGTCCTCTTGCGTGAGCTCGGGATGTTGCAAGCACGAGCGCCTAGCCTGTGGTGTGACAACATTGGTGCCACCTATCTGTCCGCCAATCCAATCTTTCATCGATTGAGATTGATTATTACTTCGTTCGTGAAGGAGTATTAGGCTCAATTTGAACTTAATAGTACATCGTCCAGATTAGATAATCTATTGATTTACTCCCATTCAACCTAACAATACCATTAATATGTAATCATAAGGAAGAGTATTTATTAAAGCACTAGGTTGTTTGCCTTAATTTTTGTAGGAAACAACAAACTATTTAATTTGATATAATTGTGGGGGCATTTCATGAATCGAACTCAAGATTTAAAATTTATCCACTAGACCAAATGACCGGGTAGTGGATCAATCATTTTTAGTTTCTAGTCCATGTGTTTTGTGTGTCTCATGATTTTAAATTTATCCACATTTTTTTTGTGCTTTAGAACCTACTATTATTGTCACGTTAATTTCAGGTTGTCCATCACATGGTTGCTTTACTCACAAAATTATTTAATTCTTAAAGTAACTTTTTGTTTCTCAATTGTCTCCTTTCACCGGTTTATGCAATGTTTTTGTAATAGCCCAAAAAAAAAAAAAAATAAATAATAAAAAATAAACAAATAAAAATAATTATAAAAAACTATATATGTCAAATAATAATAATAATCATAATAATAATAATTCATAAATAAATAACTAAGAAGAATTACTTAAAAATAAAAATAAAAATAAAATTTACCCACCCCTCCCCACTAACCTCTCATCCCAACAGCATCCTCTTTCCTCAACCCCACAATATCACAGTTCATAAAAAAAAAAAAACAGAAAAAAATGTCAGATGTGAGAAAAAGTAAAATGGTGTTTAAACAAAAGGATATGATGCAGATTTACCTAGATAGATTTTGGTCTGTTATTAGGTAAAATCTTGTCTCATAATTCCTTTTTCCTTTATAGCTATTGTTATAAGAAATTAATTTAGGATCAAATCTCATATTCAATGAATTAGATTTTTTTGTTAGCTAGGAAATAAGGTTAGAATCAATAAAATTTTAGTTGGCAGATTATAAATCTGTATGATAGCAGCCAAACAATCTATTAAAATTGGCCAATAATATATGTTTAAAGAATAAAAATAAATATAGAGTTAGAGTAATATTTACATAATTGAAAATCTATTTACAAAATGAAAATAATTACGAGGAGGGAGGAGGGAAGATTGAGGGAAGATTTGTTGAACAGAATTTAAAAATAAAACAGGGAATGAGGGCATGGAACTCCATTAAATTTTGTCTATCATAATTTTAACCATGTAAATTAGAGAAATAATTTTATAAAGTTCAAACTTGAAACTGATGTCATGGGCTCACATAAGTTGACTTGGATTTCAAAGGACGGAATCGAACTTTCATCAAGGATATATACGTGACAACGACTTAAGCTAACCAGGTAAGTGACCTTACTATCGGCATGGTTATATTTGATGTTGACACGTGCCCTGTGGTTCTGCACGTGTCATATATATTGATATGTGTGAATTGTCTGTGAATCGATATGCTTCTTATATGTTATGTATATGTTATAATATGTGAATTGTATGATAATAATTACGGTATAAGAATGTAACGCCCCTAATTTTCTTTAACCTAATTAGTGACGTCACCCATGCATACTTATCTCATTAAGCAGAAGCTCATCATAAGTAACCTTGAAAGAGTCTTTCATAAATGTTCATGAATCCAAAACAAAACCTAAACTCCGAAAATAAACCTTCAATTCAAAATAAATCCAACTAAAACAATACTCAATGCTATAACTTAAAACAGTCTAATAAAAGTAAACGCCTAAAAATATCACGTCTCCAACTTCCATGGTGGCCTCAGCTCCGCCGTCAACCATACATTGGCGCCTTGCCTTTACCTGAAAAATGTAGGTAGCATGTGGCTTGAGTATTTTATGAAATACTCAGTAAGTCACCCCACTGTTGGGGTTAGGAATGCAAACACATGCAACATATGAGCGGGACCTAACTTTTCATAGCCTTGGGCGCTTTCCTATTCTGGGTAGGGTTGGGTGTGTGGTACTCCTTCACACACGGCCCATGTACGTGGACATGGACCCACCAGGCGGGCTCATAAACATACCCCCTGGGCCTGACTTGGTCGGGCACAACGTGTTACACGTAGCCGGACACCACATAACAGAAAAGGGCCTGCATGATATCATGGCGAACATAAATATCGTATTTCATTCTTTCGTAACATAAAGGGGAAGAATCCCGATGCACGTGACATACATATATGCATGAGGTCCTGATATGAATCCAACAACTGATCACGTGCATGTACCCGAACGAGCAATTATAAGAAGCAATACGAAGAAGATTCAAGTATCAAATCAAGAAAATAACGGAGTGGCTGACATTGGAAAGTGATTAGAAGACTTTTCTTTGGTAGTTGAACTACCAATTAAGACAATTTATGAATTGCCTTATATTCTTCAATTTATATTTAATAGCATTTATTAAAAGTTTGTATGAATTGTCTTATATTCTTCAATTTGTATTTAATAGCATTTATTAGCATTTATTAGTGGTTGGTGGCTGAACTTTATTTTGTTAGGGTTATCTTTTGGGCCTATTTAAAGGCATGTAATACTCTGTTTGAGGGATTTTTGTTGAATACAGAAAAAAAACATTTGTGTTTTCTTGATACCCTTTTGGTGTTATTCTTTTTCAAACCTTGCTTTAGGTTTGATGTTTAAACCGATTCATTGAATTAGTTTTGATCAAGCTAATTCTGGAGTGAATTGTCTTGGTATCTAAGAGTGACCATCATAGATTCCAAGTTCGATCTAAGAGTCATTCATCTTCTAACCAGCTCTTGGTTGGAATCAATCCGTTAAGTTAGCTTTCTCTGTGAACGTTTTGCAAGGATTCTAGAAGGACCTCTAGCTTTGCAAATTCCAGCATTGTAGGCGCTTATCATTCCTTAACATATCTAACATGGCATTACATAAATAGTGCTACATCGCATGGTCACTTACATCGATGGTCTTGGTTGAAGTCACTCACAACGAGGGAATCCCAGCGGTTAAATATGTCCTATGATAACCACATAAAAATTTAGAACCTTTCATAAGGTACCCTAGCTAAACCTCATGCTATTTATCAAAATAAACCCCCAACCTAATCTGTCTTTAATGTATAGGAACCATACAGACCTCAGATGGTAAAATTGAGGGCAAAAACGGCTTCGAAAGGGCTAAAAACCTTGGAATCGATATATTATAGTGATACCTTTCCGCTAAGCCTAGTTGCCGAGCCGGCCAACTAAGCTGCCAAGTCGAGCTACGGGTATTGACGGAACCAAGCCGATTTCGTAGACGTGCGAGCAGACCCGCACTGTGTACGCGTGCGAAGCTACCAGAGCTATTGGGTGTGCGTCTGCGGCTCGACCCTATTCCAAAAACCTTGCCTTACTTACCCGATTCTTCCTCCGAAGAGCCACCCAAAGTTCTGGAGGAAAGGTTGGAGAGAAAATCGTTTTCAAGGGAGGTAAAAGGTTGGGCATACGAATATAAAAATAATGTGAAACAATTGCATTCTAGGGTTTTAGGATAAGGAAACTCAGATAAATGGGAATGTTTCTATTAGGTAATAAAAGTCTGGCAGGAAATCCCTCGATTTCTGGGGAGATTACATTTAATTATTTATTCTATTTTTATTTGATTTTATTTTATTCCAGAAACCCACACCGTTACAATTTCTAATAACTTCCTCGTTTAAAATTGCACATTTTCCGATCGGAATAAATGCATAACATAATATCTTGTTCTTCATAGAAATAAAAATAAAATCTTAACCAAATAAGGCAAAAATAGAAAATCTGAATCGTTACAAAGAATGTTAATGCTATGATAAGTTAGAGAACGATATGACTACGAAGTGTTTATATTATGACTTGTTTATGACATGATACATTGTGATGCAATATGTCATGGTATGATGTGTATATGATGAAATGATATGTTAAAACCATAGAACAATATGTTAGGTCTCTTAAATTGTGTGTATACAGCATAATATGAATGACATGAAATTACGATAAATGACATGAAATATAACACCGTTAGAACTATGTATGATTTGAGAACTGAAGAATGAGAAACGATATGACATGAATGATGAACGATATATGAAACGATATGAAAAATGATATGATATGTACACAATGCTAGCGGGGTTGTATTAAAGGATAATGAAAATGGAAAAGTTTTTGGACCTCATACATTATGTGTGCTCATGCATTTGGGGGATACCCCTATCCCATCACGAGGGTACGAACGCGTACATCCAATGGCAGGACAACGATCGTTATGCTTTGCATAGCGCTGCCGTGACGGTTACTAGTTCTAGCGGGTGTCCGGCCTGAGAGGCTCCTAGAGTATGTCCACCGGATAAGGAAAGTGGCCCAGCGGTGAGCGAACTAGCTGGTGAGCCCATACTCGCACGTATGGGCTGTGTGTAGAGTATATGGTACACGTCCAAAATTATCCGTTAGGACGGCACCGTAGGAAAAACGGAATGAAAGATAGGACTCATCATCTCATTGCATGTGATTGTTGCATTTAACCTTAATAGTGGGGTCACTTACTGAGTATTTCAAGCTATGTGCTACTACATTTTTCAAGTTAAGACAAGACATTCCTGTACGGCTGACGACAACATCACAACTCGAGACCATGGAACATGCATAGGATAGTGGTATTTATTTTCTTAGACTTAGGCTAGAATAGGATGTTTTTAACTTAAACGCTTATTTATTTTATTTAGTTTTTTGTTTTGTCGTTTTAAAGATGTTTTCGAAACATGTATGTCTATGGCTGTGTTTTAAGATAAAGGTTATGTTTTATGGAATTTAAATGAAGTCTTCCGCATTCAATGTTTATGGTACATATACAGTAGCGACCTTAAATTAAGTAGAAAATTTTGGGTCGTTACAGTTTTGATTAGATCTGCCTTACTTGTGGTTGCTTTACTCACAAAAATATTAGAATGAATAGGAAGCAAATCAAGAGGCGTAAGTGGATTAAATCCATAAACATCTTCAAAAGAAGAACAATGAGTGGTACTATAAATTGCTCTAAAGGAGAACGGTACTATGAAAAATTGCTCTATTATATGTCATCTCTACAAATGGCAAACATTCGTCCCAAGACTTAATATTCTTAGAAATAATAGGCAGATTAAATCCATAAACATCTTCCGAAGGAGAACAATAAGTGGTACTATGAATTGCTCTAAAGGAGAACGGTACTATGAATTCCTCTATTATATGTCATGTCTACAAATGACAAACATTAGTCCGAAGACTTAATATATTCTTAGAAATAATAGGCAATATTTATCTCACACCATACTTTTCAAAAGTGACTTAAAAATTTAAGTATCCCTATCTTTTTTTTTTTTTTTTTCGTGTAGCAAACCACATTTAAAGGCATATACAATCCATATCAAATATCTATCCCATTAAGGCACCACCATATTATAGAGCATTTAGGAATACAAAGCGGGGTGTTCGGGGTATCGATCCTCATACCAATCGCATGCAAACAGAGCACTCTACCATCTTATCTACATTTCAACAATTCTTGCATAACAAAACCCAAAATTGCGCGTCATCTATAATAGTGAAAATGAAAAAATATTTATGCTCGTTATGTCAAAAATAAGGAAAAGTTGAATAGAAATAAAATATTAATAACGAATAGTTTCTTTAGGAGATGCACTCTACCATCGTTGCTACATCCCCATAATTCTTACATAACAAAATCCAAAACTGCACGTCATCAATAATAGTGAAAATGAAAAAATATTTCTTCTCATTATATCAAAAATAAGGAAAAATTGAATAGAAATAAAATATTAATGAGTTTCTGAGATGCACTCTAGCATCTTAGCTACATCCCCACATTTCTTACATAACAAAACCCAAAATCCTCATACCTCTCGCATGCAAAGAGTGCACTCAACCATCTTACCTACATCCCCACAATTCTTACATCACAAAATCCTAAACGTCCCGTCATCAATAATAGTGAAAATGAAAAACTTCCTTTGATCATTATGCCATAAATAAGATTAATAATTGATAGTTTTCCTTTGGATGCATGATAGCGATCCCCGTACCTCTCGCATGCAAAGCATGCGCTCTACCATTTAAGCTACATCCGTACAGTTCTTACATTACAAACCCTTTAAACTTCCCATCATAAATAATAGTGAAAATGAAAAAATATCTCTCTTCATTATGTCATAAATAAGGGAAGATTGAATAAAAATAAAATATTAATAACAAATAGTTATTTAGAGATACGGTGTATTGATCCCCGTGGCTCTTGTATTCAAAGAGTGCCATCTTACCTCATCCCAACAATTCTTACATAACAAAATCCTAAATGTCCCATCATCAACAATAGTGAAAATTAAAACTATCCCGCTCATTATATCATAAATAAGAAAAATTTGAAATACAAATAGAATATTTGGTAGTTGGATTCCTTTGGAGAAGCAGGGTATCGCACCGTACTTCTCACATGCGAAGCGAGCGCTCTACCATCTGAGCGTCATAAAATCCTAAACCTAACATCACCAATAATAGTGAAAATAAAAAAATATCTATGCTCAATATGTCAAAATAAGAAAAGATTGAATAGAAATAAAACCATCTGAGCTACATCTCCGCATGCAAAGTGATCGCTCTACCATCTGAGCTACATCCCCACGATTCTTACATCACAAAATCCTAAATGTCTCGTCATCAACAATAGTGAAAATGAAAACTATCCCGCTCATTATGTCATAAATAAGAAAAATTTGAAATACAAATAGAATATTTGGTAGTAGGATTCCTTTGGAGAAGCAGGGTATCGCACCGTACTTCTCACATGCGAAGCGAGCGCTCTACCATCTTAGCGTCATAAAATCCTAAACCTAACATCACCAATAATAGTGAAAATAAAAAAATATCTATGCTCAATATGTCAAAATAAGAAAAGTTTGAATAGAAATAAAACCATCTGAGCTACATCTCCGCATGCAAAGTGATCGCTCTACCATCTGAGCTACATCCCCACGATTCTTACATCACAAAACCCTAAATGTCTCGTCATCAATAATAGTGAAAATGAAAAAATATCTATGCACATTATGTCATAAATAAAAATAAATTGAAAATAATTAATATATTTAATAATTGATAGTTATCCTTGAGAGATGCGAGTACCAGTTCCCATACCTCTCGAAAGCGAGTTCTCTACCATCAAGCTACATCCCCATGATTCTTACTTCACAAAACATTAAATTTTTCCGTCATAAATAAGGAAAAATTGAATAGAAATAAAATATTAATAAAAAATAGTTTCTTTTGGAGATGTGAGGTATCAATAACCATACCTCTCGCATGCTAAATGAGCGCTGTACCATCTGAGCTACATCCCACATTACTTGTACCACAAAAACATTAAATTTTTCCGTCATAAATAAGGAAAAATTGAATAGAAATAAATTATTAATAAAAAATAGTTTAAAATAGTTTCTTTTGGAGATGTGGGGTATCAATAACCATACCTCTCGCATGCTAAGTGAGCGCTCTACCATCTGAGCTACATCCCACATGCGCTCTACCATCTGAGCTACATCCCACATTACTTGTACCACAAAATCTTAAATTTTCTGTCATCAATAATAGTGAAAAGAAATATCGCTACTCAACATGTCATGACTAAGGAACAATTGAAAAGAAATAACATATTTAATAATAGATAGTTTTATTTTGGAGATGCAGGGAACCGATCCCCGTACCTCTCACATGCAAAGCAAGCGCTCTACCTTCTGAGCTACATCCCCACGATTCTTATGTCACAAAACCCTAAATGTCTTGTCATCACTAATAGTAAAAATGAAAAAATATCGCTACTCATTATGCCATCAATAAGGAAAAATTCAATAGAAATAAAATAGTAATAACAAATAGTTTCTTTTAGAAATGCGAGGAATCGATCCCCATACCTCTGGCATGCTAAGAAAGCGATATACAATCTAATCTACATTCCCATGATTCTTACATTAGAAAATCCTAAACATCCCGTCATCAATAATAGTGAAGATGAAAAAATATCTCCGCTTATTATTAAATAAATAAGGAAAGATTGAATAGAGTTTATTTTGGGGATGTGGGTACTGTGGGGTATCAATACCCGTACCTCTCTAATGCTAAGCTAGCGCTCTACCATCTGAGTTACATCCCCACAATTCTTGCATCCCAAAACTTTCAATTTTCCGTCATCAATAATAGTGAAAATGAAGAAATATCGCTACTTAACATGTCATGAATAAGGAAAAATTGAAAAGAAATAACATATTTAATAATAAATAGTTTTATTTTGGAGATGCGGGGTATCAATCCCCTTACCTCACGCAGGCAAAGTAAGCACTCTACCATTTGAGCTACATCCCCACAATTCTTACATCACAAAACCCTAAACGTCTCGTCATCAATAATAGTGAAAATGAAAAACTATCCCTGCTCATTATGTCATAAATATGAAAATTTTGAAAAGAAATAATATATTTAGTAATCCATTCATTTGGAGATGCAAGGTATCGATCCCTGTACTACCCACACGGGAAGCGAGCGCTCTACCATTTGATCTACATCCCACTCAATTCTTACATCAGAAAACCCTAAATGTTCCGTCATCAATAATTGCATAAATGAAAAAATATCTTGGTTCATTATGTCATAAATAAGGAAAGATTTAATAGAAATAAAATATTAATAACAAATAGTTCCTTTTGGAGATGCATGATATAGATCTATGTACCTTTCGCATGCTACGCGAGTGTTCTACAATTTGGGCAAAATACCCACAATTCTTTTATCA
Source organism: Cucurbita pepo subsp. pepo (assembly GCF_057944985.1). NCBI lineage: Eukaryota > Viridiplantae > Streptophyta > Magnoliopsida > Cucurbitales > Cucurbitaceae > Cucurbita > Cucurbita pepo. Next base: position 9,185,149 of record NC_141800.1, on the reverse strand, counting down.
CAAAACCCTAAATTTTCCATCATAAATAATAGTGAAAATGAAGAAATATCGCTACTCAACATGTCATGAATAATGGAAAATTGAAAGTAAAAAATATAAATAATAATAGATAGTTTTATTTTGGAGATGCAAGGTATCGATCCCTATACCTCTTGCATACAAAGAGTGAAAATGAAGAAATATCGCTACTCAACATGTCATGAATAATGGAAAATTGAAAGTAAAAAATATAAATAATAATAGATAGTTTTATTTTGGAGATGCAAGGTATCGATCCCTATACCTCTTGCATACAAAGCAAGCACTTTACAATATGAGCTACATCCTCATGATTCTTATGTTACAAAATTCTATATGTCTCGTCATCAATAATAGTAAAAATGAAAAATTATCCCTACTCATTATGTCGTAAAAATGAAAAATTTGAAAAAAAAGAATATATAACAAATAGTTTCTTTCAGAGATGTGGGGGATCCCCCATACCTGCACCACAAAATAATCAATATAGTGAAAACCAAGAAATATTGCTATCTATCTCCATAACTCTCGCATGCTTAGCATTATATTTATTTAATTCATTTTATTCTACAATCTCTCTTGAAGGGGCATCGAAGAATCGAACTCAAGACCTCTTGCACCCAAAGAGAGAATCATACCACTAGACCAAATGCCCTTGTTATGTCATTTAAAACATATGTATGAATCCTTGGGCCTAGGTATTAAGGTCGTATTTTGTCGTATTGCAGGAAACACAAGAAGTCCTCGATGTGCTTGAACTGAATCCTTGGATGTAGAATGTGTCTTGGAGAACAAAACAATAACATAATAAGAACAAAGAACTTTCTACTAGACCTAATTAAGATTTGGATAGGCATACTTACTGAAAGTGGGAAACATGAAATGATATTAAGAGCATTATCATTACAGTTTTAATCGACTTAATTTTTGTTTTTCTTCTTTTCTTTTCTTTATTTCCTAAGATGGTAAGTATAAAACCATGGGATGTAAAGAAAGACTTTAGGTTATTGCTGAATGGCCAAGCCATTGCGAACATGCTTAAGTTTTGATATCTCTTTTCTAATTCCTTTATGTCAACTTTGTTGCCCAACAATTGGTGTAGAGAAGTTAAGAGGTATGTTTGAAAATTAAAATAATAGGAAGAACAAGTTTATATAAATATGAAGTCCTTGGATAAGAAAAGATTTAGACATAGGGGAATTTGAGGTTGCACCCTTAGCGAGGGTCGTACCACTAAACCAAATGTCTTTTCTTAAATACCTAATATTTTTAGTTTCTACTCACATATATTTTTCTCTAAGTGGTTGGACGGCTATAAAATGAAAAGTTGATGGTCTAATATTTTACATGTAAGTAAGGCATGTTATATTGAATTGTTATAACATACAAGGGTTATCAAATAAACCAACAACCCAACAAAGGAAACAGACTAATCAATTTGGGTTGCATTGATTCAGTTCAGTTCATCAGTTTGTTTGATTTAATTCTTCTATTTTGCCTTGTATGACAACAAAATAAAGTTGTATTGAATTCACCTTAGTTTCATTCCTGACAAACTCATATGAAACATAATTGCATTAATAGTACTCAGAGTTGGAGTCTATAAGTATTTCATGAACCTAAGTGCAAATTATGCTTCATTAAAGATGAGATAAACTTCAGTTAAGTAACGAAACTTTAAATTACTCTATGCTAGTTACAATCTTTAGGATTGACTAATTGGATACGAGTTCATTGATTTAGAGAAATTTTTGAGTAATTATCAACTACAACTTATGTTTTCAATTTTTTAGGCCATAATTTAGGTAGTTGGTGTTATGAGTTGTAAACTTGTTTCTTTGCATAATATGGATTTTGTTGAACTGTTATTACCGATAAGATGGAGAAAGAAATTGTCTTTGAAATGACTAATAGAACTAGGTTCATCGTTGTTGCCTTTTAACTGTGATTTTGCAAAAAGCTTAACTAATATAAACTATCATGCCACAACAACTTTAAGGTAAACCAAGAATATACCTTATACATCATTCAAGATGGCAATAAAATGGAGTTAAATTGAACCGACTTTAGTTTCATGGTTGGCGTGTTCAAGATAAAGCATAATTGTATTTATGATATTGAGCTTCGAGTCTATAAGATTTTAATGATCTTAAGAGAAATTCCTGTTTTATTAGAGGAGACCAACTTTATTTAAGGTACTAGGAGTTCAAACTGGCTTAAGAGTTGCGTGCCTGCTCATTTTATCCATGTTCTCCACTTCCTCCCATTTCCTCCTCTTCCTCCATCACATTCTTTATTTCTCTCCCCATTTCTCAATCTCCAACTCATTCTTTCTATATCCCTAACCAATGCGGATTTGAATAAAGAAGGAGAAAAAGAAAGAGAGAGAAGGAAGTCGGTATGGATTTAGCTTTGGAACTAGACATCGATGGGTATGATCTAACGAACATCAATACAAAAAATTTAGTGACTTCTCTTTGGACCAACCAGGTAAGTGGTGTTACTATTGGCTTGGTTGGATGAATTGTATGAGGTATTAAACATGCGTGCTCTGTAGCCCCTCCACGTGTCAGATTTTGTGAGTGTTTGACATGTATTATGTTATGTTATGTTATAACACGAGTTCAAATGAGGATTAATTTCTCAATTTTTTTTTAAGTTCAAATTCTTAGGAATTTATTGAGAGATTTAGAGACCGAATTTAAATATGATATGGAAGAAAAAAATAGTTACAAAAATTTTAAAAACTAATTAAAAGTATAAAAGAAAATAGTAAAAAAAAAATAGGAAAATCTAGGGTAAAATTTTCATTTTAACCCATCTTTTCTACGTAGGGGACAGTAAAATCGCTAATTAGAAATCGCTAATTAGGTTTGATATCAGAGCAGCCAGATTTTATATTATACAGATTTTTTCTTAGGATAAAGAGTCGTATATCTCTATGACTCAGCTCAATGACACGTCTCGCCGTGATCAAGTAAGCAATCTAACCCTAAGCAATCTAATCAATGGAATTTTGGTACTAGAAATGATGAAACTGGAGATGGTTCCCAAACGTCTATATGGATCATTTCCAATCGCACTTTCTTTGGTTCTCTGGTAGCCTTTGTGAAGCTAACTCGTTTATATTTTTCCATAAGGCAGCTCTCAGAAACACCCATATCAATATATTATACTCGTGTATAGAGTTCACCCTACAGTAGGGTTCCAGATTTTGTGTCATGCTACCACCATGACACCCTTCACAATCTAACTCTTTCGAAACTTGGCTGCAAAACCTGTGCTATCCAACTGACCAATAGAGATCAAATTCTTCTTGAGATCAGGAATATATTTGATATCCTATAATGTCCACTCATTTCCTGCTAGAGTTTGTATGCAGACATCTCTCTTCCCTTCAATCTCCAACGTTTTGTTGTCGGCAAGATACACCTTCCCAAAATTTCCTTATTTGAAATTTTGAAACAATTCCTTACATGAAGATAAATGAAACGAAGCAACTGAATCTAAAATCCATAATTCAATTGGGCTGTTCACGCTAGGAAGTAGAGCATCCTTATATCTTTTGCTGAATAGATAGAATCATTGTCATCTTCAAATTTGTGATTTTGTTTTTCTTCAATTTTGTACTATATGTCCGAAAGTGTCATTTTTCTCCACGTTTGGTTTGTTTGGAGTTTTTTTTCGGTTCCTTGATTTTGATCGCCCATGTTTGTTTGGGCTCTTTGATTTACTTCGTTCGCTTCGATCAACACTAAGAGCATTGCCTGATGAATCTCCATTTTCCATTTGGGAATATTTTCGCTGACATCTCGAATTTCATCAAACTTCAGTTTATCAGATCCTCGTGAACTGTTGATTGCAGCAACAACAGTATACCACGACTCGGGTAAAGATGACATCAAAATCAATGCTTTAATTTCATTTTTGAACATAATTTCCACCGAGCTCAATTGACTTTCAATCACGTTGAACTAATTTATATGATTTGCAACAAAGCTACCTTACGACATTTGTAGATTAAACAACCTCTGCATCAAATACACTATAACACCCCAAAAATGAAGGAAAGACACCTATGCAAGACCCAAAGGATCCATGGAAAGAAATTGTTTTGGATTAAGCAAGGAAAGGGGTCTTAGTAAGTCATTTCTAGACCTTAGGAAGTATTATTAAGGACTTAAGACTTTTGGAGAAGGATTGAGAATGAAATCGTAAGCGAGAAGGACGGAAAGGTCATTTTTCCAATTATCAAGGATCTTTGTAGATTTTTAATTCCTTATCTGGAAGGAATTTCAAGATGGTCAAGAAGGGAAAAATGGCCAACAGGGATGAAGAATTTTTAGGAAAAATTATGGATTATTAGAGAAAATAATAATAAAATATTCTGAAAGTGGCAAATTACAAAATACCCTTGAAGTTAAGGATAATTATGGATTTGCCATTCTGCTAAAAAATTAGAACCTTCCCAGTACCTTCTGCACAAAATTCTTCGAATCTCGACTCTCAGCCGTTGGATCTCCTCCAAACCTGGATATGTTTTAGAACTCACGGATCATAACATCCAACGGCTAGGATTCAAAACGAAAGTTGGCGAGTCTCTGATCGGAGTAGATATTTTCGACGAATTTTTCAGAAAGTCCAATTGATAATTCACGACGATTCTGGAGCTCCCAATGTCTGTTTAAGTTTTCCCTATAAATTATGAAGTTGGGGCAATCGTTTGGAACAAGAATCGAGCAAGTTCGAGCTCCCAATCATTGGCAATAAGTGTTTAGATTTTCGGTCTCCTACTCTCGGGTTTCTTCTAAATTCGAGATAAATTCTCCATCATTTCATTTCAAACTTGTTCCTATAACTTCTAAATAAGATTACCCACAAGTTTTATGAAGGAATAGAGTCCTGAAAGTGCCTAGAAACAATTCTCCCAATCCAATCTGCCATTAAAGAGCTTCAAGGAAAACTCAAAATTCCAATCCAAGGATGTACAAGTATTCTTCAAGAAAGGATGACCCCAATAGGTTTCTGCACCTCCAGAGAATGTTTCTATAGAAGACCACCAAGAGAAATAACCTCAGGACTGTTCCCAATTAAAGAAAATCTGTTCCAGGTTCAAATTGGGGGTAAGTGTCGAATTCCTATCTACAGCCTCTTTTCCTTCAAATTAAGGATTCCTCTAGCTTCATAGGAAGAATTCGAGTAACTTTTCTGAAGGAATGGAGAGCTGAAATGTCGTAGAATAAGATACCCAAGAGATTGAAAATCGGAGGTGTCGGGTAACTTGCAGATCGAGAGTGGTTTCTCAAAATTAATATCCCACACTCAAAGTCGTTCCTCCAAACCAATTCCTTTATCTTGAGGGAATAATAAGAAAGAGGTTTCGTGAAGAAATCGAGCCTCGAAAACCCCAAGAATCAGCTACCCAATAAGAAATTCTATGTTTTTTACTCGGGCGAGAAATCGTATTTTGGATGAACTTTGGAAGCAAATATCTTAGGCTACGATCCATGAAAAGGTATGAAATCAATCTCTAGCTCTTCTTTGTAATACCGTCATTAAGTTTTATGAAGGAATCGAGGGGAGAAACAGCGTGATAGGAGTTGGGGAGGGCGCGTCTAAGTAGCCACCTTGGACTTTTTGTTAAGAAATACTTGTAGGGATCCCTTGGATTTTAATATGAACCCTAAACCAAGTATGAAATTAGGATCTATGAAAGAAAAACCCTAGGAACCGTAAGTTAAGACCTTGAACCGAATAAATTGCTTGGGATTTACGTAACGTTAAAATAACCCACTAAATGAACTCTGCTGCCTATGAAATTTTAAGGCTGAGGATACTATAGCATGTTGAGGTTATATATGAAGTTTGTTAGTCATTGGATAAGGATAAGTAGGTAAACCAAGAAATGGTGCAAAATGACCATAATGCCCCTAAGGACATCTACCTACGGTTCATGACCTAGATGACATCCAAACGCTATGAAACCCTGAAGTAGATCTTATTTTATGATGTTTGATGATTTAGTGAAGTTTGAAAAGCGATTGGAACACGTTAAGTAGCAAAACCAAGAATTAGGTGTAAAATGACCAAAATGCCCCTAGGACTACTTAAGAGATTTCAAGGTCTATACGTGCTTCAAATGATTTGCTACTTCTTATAAGGTCGATTATGAAGGACATGAAGATAAGTTTAAGGTTTCAAGTTGATTGGAGTAAGTTTGGAACCTAAACCAAGTTAGGATCCAAGAAACACGTAAAGGAAACACCACAAGACTTTAGACTCTTCTAGAACCCTCTAAAGAACTCCCTAGGAATCTATGGCCTTCTAGAAAAACTTACACTAAGATGGGTTCATATGGTTACAAATACAAGTTACAACTTATGCCTCAAGAAATTAAGGACCTTAGAAAGTTAAAAGATTAAGAACCAAGAACAACAACACACAAGCTTTACAACTACCCAAGTAAGAAGAATGCTAGGTACCACTCAAGGACGAGGGACTAAGGTCCCCAAACTCAGAAACAGAAACTTAAGAATGCTAGGTAATACTCTAATCATATCCAAAGTGACCCATGACCTCCCACCAAGCAATGCCCAAGAATTCTTCTTCTAGGTGGGATGCCCTGCACCATGTTTCCTTTGCAGGATGTCATGCCTCAAGTTTCCTTCACCTAGAAGAGATGCCCTACAGACTTGTAGGATGCCATGTTTAAGTATGCACCGAGCAAGTGACCTTTACAGTCTATTAAGGGGAGTAGTCTAAAGTTACAGAGGAACAAGAAGAGAGTACGTTACCTTAGCCACGAATCAAGAACCTCCTAAGACCTCCCACGGTACATCATGCTCATGACTTAGACTATGTTGCTTGGAACGCATGAAGCCTTGAGCGTAGCTTAAACAAACTATATTATAGGGCAAGCCCTTGATGCAGTATTAAGACTACATCGCTTGGAACGTAAGAAGCCTTGGATGTAGGTTTTCAGACTATGCCGCATGGAACGCATGAAGCCTTGGGCATAGGTTAAGTAGACTGTATTATGGGGCAAGCCCTTGATGCAGTATTAAGACTACATCGCTTGGCACGTAAGAAGCTTTGGATGTAGGTTTTCAGACTATGCCGCTTGGAACACATGAAGCCTTGGGCATATGATTAAGCAGATCGTATCGAAGGGCAAGCCCTAAGATTCGGTAAGACTACGTCGCCTGGAACGCATGAAGCCTTGGACGTAGGTTAAGGCTATGTCGCTTGAAACGCATGAAGCCTTGGACACAGGATTGTCAGTTACATGTCTAGTGCCGTAAATCCTAGGGGGAGTGTCTTGGAGAACGAATCAAGAACAAAACAAGAACCAAGAAAGTACCAAGAACAAGAGAAAGATCAAGGAATAGAACAAGGATCAAAATCCTAGTTCTAAGGACAAGAATCAGGAACAAAGAACCAAGAACCAGAAACCATAGTACTAAGACCCTTAAAGGAAAACCATGGTTTTAGGATTCAAGGACCAAGGTTCTCAAGAAAGATCAAGATAAGAAACCCAAGTCAAGAACAAAAATTAGAGGGCCTAAGTACTTACAACAAGAAAAAGATCAAGAACAAGCAAGAATAAAGAATGTGGTACCCTAGCATATCAAGGACACGATTAAGAGCCTACAAGTAGGCTACTTACTGAGTCTTGTACTCATTCCTTATTCTCCATTTTTTTTCCAGGTGATAAGGAGCTGGTCGAGAACGGAAGCGGATTCTGGAGCAGGTGCCATAGATAAACCTCACCCGTCGTCTTCAACCCTTTGTTTTAAAATGTTTTGTGTCTATTCCTTATTTTGTGTTTTAATCATTACGTCGTATTTTAAATTAGTAATGTGCGCGCACTATTTTGGTATAATGAAAATTATGTTATAAAATTTAATGGTTTTATCAAGAAGGAAAAATTTACCCACCTTTTTGAGTCATCGTGTCAGCACGGTCCTTACATACACCTTGTTCATACCCGATGGATTTTCGTACATATTTTACAACACCTTTAATAGGCCTGATGTCGTCTTCTCTTTGATGAGGTTGAACGTCATGTTTCTGGACAGCTTCAACTAAATCAACCCTCTGTGATCATGGTATCCGGCTTCACCCCCAAAAGAGGTTTCTGAAGATCTTTCTGGTACAGATAATCTTCAATCTGCATCTTCTAGAAACTTATATCGAATCCATCAAACTTTTCAATTCTAGTCTTTGAACTTTCCATATTCACAGATCATGGCGAATCTTGCCTCGCTCTGACACCAGTTGTTAGGATCACACAACAACGCACACACTCGATCGAAATGAACAAGAAAAACATGATAGTGAAAATGTAAGGAGAAATATTGACTAAAAGTTTTGTATTAATGACTTCAGGTATGCAAATAAAGGATATGAAGAATGAGAAATGTACATTTTGAAAGAATTGACTGATGGGTAAATATATGATTTCAGTTTATTACATATAGCTTTAATAGATATAACCGCCTACTATATATAAATATTTAGTATATATTTTTACTATAAATAGTCAGCCTCCATATCTAACTTGCACAAATACTAAGTTTGTAAGGAGGGTGGGAAGAAAAATAAGCCAATGGAGGCTTTCAATTTCTTAATGCAACTTTTAGCCAAGAATTCTGAAAATCGCGAAATTACTCATCCATAATGAATATCATCCTTTTAAACCAATTTGTACAACTTTATGGCTATGAGAGGAAACACTTTGGTTAAGAAATCAAAGGCTAAAAGATATTGGAACGTTGGAACCCATCAGTTTACTTTCTGTAAATGTTTTAAGTTTGAAATTTAGAAATTTGAGTCCAAAATTCTTGGTCTAGAGATTGATTCATTTAATGAGCCTTATACAATTAGCTGTAGGGTAAGTTAAGGAACACAATTGAAGAAGAAATCAAGAGGAGATGATCTCTCAATCGTTCAAACTACAAGCATCTTAGAATTAATTTTCTTGGTAAGTTCATTATCAAGCTGGAGACTTGGTAAGTTACATGCCTAGTAGTAATGGAGTCTAACCCGACTTGGTAAATTTTCTTGGAATTAATTTTCTAGGTAAGTTACATGCCTAGTAATAACGGAGTCTAACATGACGATCATTCAGACAAACATCCACCAACCAAGAGGGGTGAAAATGATGACGATAGTACAATTGAGAAAGAATCTTAGCCATGATGAATCTACGCTTGCTGCCATTGTTGTATTTGAAAAGGGGAGCTCGAGTGAACCAACCCACTACATGGAATACCACGACGCAAAACAAGAAGGTTAGATAATGGGTTTATTCTCACCCGGAGAGATAAATCACAAGATTAGTTTTAAATCTTGATAGGTATGTCAATTGAAAGTGAAACACAAAATGATGTTAAGAGCAAACATTCTCTTCCGAGAGGAGTGAATTGGGTCATTCTTGGTTATCAAACTCGAGACCTCTAGCACCAAAAGCAAGAATCATACCACGAAATCTGGATAGCTAGCTAAATTCTATGAAAAGCTAAATGACTTGTTAACAGTCAAGTTTATTAGACCTGCAGAGGCTCTTGCAATGATCACTCAAATGCTGGGCAAAGACACCAAGCCAACGCCTCTATTGGAGAAGGAAGAAAAAAAACAAGTCACTGAAGCAACACATGTTCACACAGAAATACCAGATGGATGAAGAGAAGGGTCAGTCGGAAGCGTCAACAACAACAATTTCAAGAAAAATAGAGAGTTTATATAAGTTAACGTCATATCAACTTCAAGTTCAAAGCAACAAGAACCAAAGACTGGTGCAAAAATACTATGGACTAGTCGAAGTTATCCACAAGATTATGAAGACATCATATAGGATCCAATTGCTCTTATGGATGCGGACTAACCTTGTTGTCCACGTCAGTAACTTGAAACGTTATTATTTTGACCAAGAAGACATCAAGCAGAAGCAGGTGGTATGACGTCATGCAAAGAAGAAAGATTTTCATGCGAAGAAAGTAGGGAAGACACCAACAGAGAAGACATGAAGAGTCAACGAACCGAGAAGTGATTTTCAATAGCTCCTAGTAGATTGGAAGAGACTCCTCATTCTGAGATCAGCTGGAAGCGCATCGAGAGACCTAAAGTCAACCTCGTCCTACAATGCTGAGTATATGAAGAGTTGGTTGATGTAGATATCAATAAATTGTGTGGGGACAGATGTCACGGTCACGATTGCCCATGGCGTGTTGTCTATGGCTGCATGTCTCAGCAATTTTTGTAAATAATTTGTTGTCCAAGGCGGCATGCTCATTCCAAACCCCTTTTACTTGCTTTCATGTTAGATAGGTCTTTACCATTATTGTTGTGCCACTAGGGTGTATGACTAGTCACCAAAATCATATCTACACCCTCCCAGACTAAAATTTCCCAAAATGTATTATAGGTCTTTACCATTATTGTTGTGCCACTAGGGTGTATGACTAGTCATCAAAATCATATCTACACCCTCCCGGACTAAAATTTCCCAAAATGTATTATAGGAGAATGTGACTAGTTTCTTCCAAATGTGACTCGAGCATACACTGCTGTTGTCCATGCAGTTTGAATTTTGCATAGTTGACTTGTTCGTCGAGTCGCATAATCATTGTCTCACTGCTGAAAGAATCTCAAGTCCTCATAGTCCTCATGGAATGATTGGAAGAGGTTTTGAGTCTTCTATTCTACTTGTTCGTCGAGTCGCATAATCATTGTCTCACTGCTGAAAGAATCTCAAGTCCTCATAGTCCTCATGGAATGATTGGAAGAGGTTTCGAGTCTTCTATTCTTCTTCTTTTTTTTTTTTTTATAAACATCCATGTGAATTATTTCTTTATTCAATTTGATATAATTGTTGGGAGCATTTCGAAAATCGAACTCGAAACCTCTCGCACCAGAAGCGTGAATCATACCACTAGACCAAATGCCCTTGTAGTTAGGGTCAAGGGTGTAATGCCTTTGAAGTTAGGGTCGAGGCTCTATCAAAATTCTGCAAAAATAAATGGTACTACCATCATCTTCTTTTGCAAGACTTTCTCAAGCCCTCATGGAATAATTTGAAAGTGATATCGTTTCCAAGATTGGAAGAGAAGCTTACCTACACAATTATAAATTATAATTAAAAAGATATATATATATATATATAGCTTCTTCTTCCTTTTTTTTTTTCAAACATCTTTATTTCTTTGTTCAACTTGATATAATTGAAAGGGGCATTTCGAGAATCAAACTCGAGACCTCTCGCACCCGAAGCGAGAATCATACAACTAGACCAAATGCCCTTGTAGTGAATCTATCATTTTTAGTTGCTAGTCCATATGTTTTATGCGCCTCTATATTTAAAATTTATCCACATGTTTTTGTGCTTTAGAACCTACCTTGTACGTTTGAGATTATGAATGACTCCGCTCAAATTATTTTGGTTGAAGCTGCATTGCCACTAAAGCATATGTGCATTCCTTTGGGATTTACTTCGTCCCTTTCACAATTTTACTACGTTGAGAATTCTTTGCGACCATTTAACAATAGTTATAATGGGATTGCTATCTCATGTTAGAAAAACCGTACCATTTAACAATATTTATAATGGGATTGCTATCTCATGTTAGAAAAACCCTACCATTTAACAATATTTATAATGGGATTGCTATCTCATGCTAGAAAAAACATGCGAGTAAATGTAATCTCAAATTAGAATCATAATGATATGACCAATCTCACTATTGTCATATGACCTCTCACACCCTAAGCAAGAATAATACCACTAGAATAATACCACTGGACGAAATTCGAAAATGATAGCTCTCACTTGATATGATTTTTTCATCTATCATTTTTAGCTCTCAGTTGATATGATTTTTTCTCTCAAGTTTGAAATCTATATTTCTTGGGAGCTGAGGGGCTCAAAGCATTTTGTTGAGGTCCGTCTTTTTGTATAGGTGGAAGTTCAAGGATTTAACGGAAAGAAAATCATCAACCCTTTACAATCAATACACGAAATTCTTAATTAATAAACTTTATTTGATCTTCATATAAATTGTTAATATAATCAATCATATAAAGTAAGACTAATGGAGATGCATGGTAACGATCCCGAGAATTGAACTCGAGACCTCTCGCACCCAAAGCGAGAATCATACCACTAGACCAAAAAGTACATTATCTAATATAATGAATTTATCTCTGAAAAACAACTTTAAATTTTCTACAGATCTTGCTGAGACAACTTCTTCTGTTCCAACCCTGAGTGTTATCTCGCCTTCTGCAAACACTCTCCAGGAACTAGTTTCTTGAAAAAACAGAACAAATATGATTAGTGGCCCCTGAATCCAGTATCCAGGTTAAGTGATCATACTCTACTAAATGTATTTCTACAACTAGTAAATCATATTTACCTTGTTGTGCCTTTTCGGCTTTCTTCTCTGCAAGGTATTTTGGGCAGTGACTTTTCTCGTGCCCGTTTTTATTGCAATGGAAACATTTTCCATTATCTGCATTTTGAACCTTAAGTTTGTGGTCGGTAGAAATCTTATCTTTCCCCTTACCCTTTTTGTCAAATGCAACCCAAACTATTCGGTTTGCATTTCAGCAGGGGTCTAGGGGACATTCCGTAGTTAAAACAAACCTCAAATCTGTTGGGTTTTATGTCCTAAAACTCATAGTTTGTAAACAAAAACATATTCTATTTTCAATAATGTTATTATTGTTGTTTATTCAGTAAAGATTGTTATTGAATAAAGTGAACTTTACGATCATTAATCTAAATCCAATAAACTAAGAACACTCTGGCTATAGTATGATTACTTGAACTATATGTAGAGACATAAGAGTGGATCAAGTTCAAGTAGATATAGTCAAAATGATCTATAGTATAAGGATAAGGCTGAGTACCTTATTCTGGGGACACTATGGATGCGGCCCACTTTTGTATATGATATAAACAATGTGATCACTAAATTGTACATGTGGAGACATGTGAGTGGGGGCGTTCTATTCAATGAGTATTGCATAAGATCGGACCATGAAGAAAACCACTCTCACTTTATAATGTCGTTTACTGTTGAGACTGATTTTCTTTTCATTCGATAACCTAGGTAACTCGGTTTTAATCCTGAGCTAACCATGAACTTCTTTTTATTCGGAATTATCCTTAGATTTGCATGGGTGAGAATGGCTCTAGTTCGCCGACTCAATAGGCCTCCCATTTCAGGTGTAAGACTGGGTGAATGGCTGGGGACGTGGGGTGCAAGATGGAATTCACTCCTACCCACTTTTAGGGATAGAAGAGAGTTAGTTCCCTTAAGCACTGACTCCAGGTCTTGAACGAGGGGCCCCACCCTCTCATTAGCCTGAGAGGGATTCGGTTTACTAGTTGGACCACAAACAAATTGTTCATTAGAGGATCAGTGAGACATAAGGAACAAGAAGTAACTTTAGGGGTAAAACGGTAAATTGACCCAGCTCTAGTTACAAACAACCTGTGAAGGATCAACTTACTAATCATGGTTATATCAAATGGACAGAAATATATCTATAGTGAGGGGAGTGCAACTACTAGGCTATAGTGGAGTGTCCTAGTAGTTAACGAGTGTTGGTTAACAAGGTTAATGAGTTTAACCGGTTAATCTTTGATCGTTGGAGCCCATGATCTATAGGTCCATTAAGTCCCTCTACTAGCTCATATCGGACTAAACCATAGAACAGTGTGACGAGTGAGTTCGAAGTGTTCGAATTCAAATTAGGGAATATGCGCTACATATATACAATATATTTAACCGCATTTTTGTTTTATTTACGAATTAAACAAAAAGAGAGAATCTGAGATATGTAAATAAAATTTAAATATCTTAATCAATTATGTGTCGGAATTGATTGGGATTGACATTTGAATTAATATTAAATATTAATTAAATAGTTCAATTCATCATTTAATGTTACTTTAATTTGAAATTCATTATTCAAATTAATTGTTGAATTAAAATGAAGAAAGTCAAAATGTTACTCCATTTAATGGAAAATTCCATGTTAGTGGAATTTTGAGGTGTCAAAATTTGGTTTAACCAAACTTGCATGCTTCCCAAATAAACCCCACAAGTTTGAGTGGAATTTTAAGTGTCAAAATTTGGTGAACTCAAACATGCATGCTTGCCACATAATCCCAAACATTTGAGTGGAATTTTAAGTGTCAAAATTTGGTGATCTCAAATTTGCATGAACATGCAAACATGACTCTTTAAATAGAGTGATCACTGTATATGGAAGGTCTTCTTCTTCCTAGTGAAAAACCTTGAGAAAAACCTTTCACAAACACTCTCTTCACATATACAAAATCCCTCCCAAGTTTAGTCACTCACCGGATTCCACAATCCCATTCTAAGGCCGGAGGATAATGGAGAAGACACTAGTGGTGGTTCGAAACCGGTTCGTGAGGAAAAAGGAGTTTGAACTACAAAAGGTTAGTAAAGGAATGTCTTGCCTTAACCTGAAAAATGTAGTAGCAGATGGCTTTAAAGAAATACTACCCCACTATTTCTGTGGGTTTTATTTATTTATTTATTTATTTTATTTTAATTAATTAATTAATTAATTAATGTATTATTATTATTATTTTAACTATTTTTATAATTATTTTTATTTGTTTATTTCTTTATTTATTTCTGGGCTATTACATGAACCCTCCAAATTTGTGTTGTGGCAGATTAATATTAGAGCACTCAAATTTTAGATTATATAGATTTTACTTAGAATAAAAAGTCGTATATCTCTATGACTTAGTTGGATGACACGTCTCGCCACGATCAAGTAAGCAGTCTAACCCTATTTCGAAGTATATGATATGTTTTAAAACTGGTATGAATTTATTGTATGTTTTGAGTTTCGTGGTAGTTATAAAATGTCCTTGTACATTAAAGAGGGAATGTTAACCATATGACAATACTGGATCAAAGTTATAGTGTTTAGATATGGTGAGGAGGAAAAGAGTGTGTTAAGAATGAGAAATAGAAATAGAATTGGAATCGAAAGTATGATCTTCATTCAGGTTTACCACGTTTAAATAGGATACAAACTATCAACTAAAACCTAAAAATAGAAAAAAAAATATATAACTAACTAAATCTTGTAAATAAATAAAATATAGGGTTAATCAAATCTATAAACTCCCTAAATATCTCAGATATATTCTAACTAATTATTAAAATATATCTCCAAAATATCCTCTTAATACTCCCCCTCAAGTTGGAGAGTGTATGTCGATCACACCCAACTTGTCCTTCAAAAACCCAATTGTGCAGGATTGGGCGCGCGTGGCAGGCGCGCGTGCAGCCTGCGGCTGGCGCCTTCCCGCGCGCGTGGCCACGCACTTCCAGCATGCTGCTGGGCGCGTGAGCGCGCGTGGAACGGCCAATTTGGCCCGGTTGTTTTCTGTTTTCTCGATTTTTGTCCCGGCTCCAGTTCTAATACTGTTTTTACGTGGATAGGGATTTAATTTAGAGAAATCAGTATTTTTGGACACCTCACGGGCAAAGAAACGCTAGCGAAAGGGCACGCGTCAACCAGGTAAGTCACCACCCGGTATTTAGGAAGAAATACTTGTAGGATTCGCTCAGATTGCATGCATGCTAGTAGTTCTGCTTCAGATTAGCTCTTCATGTAAGTTACTAGTCAGTTTATCTGTTGTGTTTGAATTGGGTAAATTACTTGAGTGTAGCTTGTATGCCTTAAGCTTCCGCCGTATGTATGCATGCGTTATTTTATGTGTAGAATTGTGTATGCCGGGTTTCGGGTGTTTGATGGACGAATTCGCCCTATTGAGCGCGAACTTCGTGCTCTGGGTGCTTGATGGAGGTCATCGCCCCGTTGAGCCGGTATGCCTAGTTTGCATGAATTACATACTATGATGTTAGAGGAAGATTGCATGCACTCTCTGTTAATTGCTAGGGCCCATTTCTTTGATAAGATTAGGGAATCTTGGTTAGGAGCGAAATGCCGCTCTAGCCTGACTTAATTTTTCCCTAGAAACTTAGCGGTTTACCACGGTAAGAAGGTACCCCGGAGTGTTCATAGATTGCTAGCGTGTGAACGGTATCTATAGTTTCGTGGGAGGACCAAGGGGTCCCTGATCAGTCTTTACTGCTCTTAGCCATTTCGCATGGGAAATGTGTCCCCACGTCGTACAGCCCATTAGCTGCATGGGAACGGGTTGGGTCGCGCCCCCCATAGAGGGACTAGATGGGCATAGGGGTACTCAGCACACCCCTAGGCCAGGTACCATGTAGTCTCAGATAGCCATGTAGAGGTAGCACCTCATAGAGAGATACCGACCATATTAGCTTGGCATAAAGAACCTCTAGGCGTTTAATGAGAGGACGAAAAATCAGTGAAACACAAGGGGCAAGCCCCAAGGGACCTAGATTAGAGCCAGTCGTCCTAGAACCGAAATAGGAAACCGTGGCAACCTGTTAAATTAAGATGCGAAAAGAGCCTACAAGTAGGTGGCTTACTGAGTATAATTTTTATACTCATCCTTGCTATGTTTTCCCTTTTTTTTTTTCAGGAGCGCGAGGCGTCGGTCAAGAGTGGGCGTGATCTGAAGGGAATTGTCACAGAGGAATGGGTTGTCCCGGGGCGTCAGTCCAGTTTTAGTCTTTATTTTTGTATTCGCATTCTTTTTAAATTTATTTTCCAAACGGTCTTGTGACTGTGTTTATCGTTTGAAAACCTTTATTGAAATTTGATGATTTTCGCTACTGCATATTTAAATCTCTTGTGCATCTGTGTCGTGTCGTTAGTCACTGTCCGTAGTAAAATATTGGGCTGTGACAAATTTGGTATCAGAGCAGTCAGGTTATAGGTCCTGTAGACATTTAGGGTAGAGAGTCGTGTCCTCTGTGACTTCGCTCGTCAATCACATGCCGCTCACGACCAGACGTTCTCACGCGACGGAAACATAGAGACAAAGGTTAAGTTAGTATTTATAGAGCATACCATGACTGACTAGGGCATTATATCGCACATTACCTAGGAGATGCGTTGTGAATGAATTGTGACCATAGTTCTTTGTTATTGTGGTAGATAATGGCACCAAAGAGACGCGAACCGTATGTAGGGCCAGGACCTAGAAGGGGAAGAAGAGAGGAAGTTCAGGACACCTCGGTTCCAACACCTAAAGAGGAACAACCTGAACTTCAGGAGGAGGTTGGGGATATGCCCCAAACTAGCGAGGGGACAGTACCACAGCCATCAAGATCAAAAAGACGCCGAATGAAGGCCAAGGCCCGAAGGCTGCTTGAGACACCCCCTACTACTCCCTTCTCCGAGGAGGCCCCATCGGATCCAACCCCGTGTACAGCAGTCCCACTAAACCAGCCATTAGCCATGCCCTCAGCTGAGATGTTTCAGACGTTCATGATGACGTCGATGGAAAATCAGGCTCTGACGAACCAGATGATTCAGACCATGATGTCTAATCAGTTAACAGGGCAAGGGGGCAAGGATTCAGGGACTATGACTGTGGAGTCCCGCTACTTGAGAGATTTCCAGAGGCATAAACCGCCTTCCTTTGACGGAGGCAAGGTGGATCCTATTGCCGCTGAGAATTGGCTAGAGGCCATAGAAACGGCCTTCCATTTTATGAACTGCCCACCAAAGTACGAAGTCCATTGTGGGACATATATGCTGAAAGGAGAAGCGCACTTCTGGTGGAAAGGTGCTCAGAAAACCATAGTACCACAAGGAGAGTTTATTACATGGTGTCAGTTTAAAGACGCATACCTCCACAAATACTACCCAATCACTGCCAGAGTGAAAATGCAGGCCGCGTTCCTCGCATTGAAACAAGGAGACAGATCAGTGGAGGATTATGACTTGGAGTTCAATAGGCTGGCAAGGTTTTCTCCAGCCTATGTTAGTTCTGAGGAGTTGAAGGGCGAACGATTTATCGCTGGCCTGAGGGAAGAACTAAGGGGGAATGTGGCATCCCAGTCATCCTTTGTCTATACGAAAGCCCTTCAGGTGGCGACCCTGCTCGACTCGCCCCGTACCGACAAGCTTCAGTTGGGAATAGCACAATCATCCCACACTGCGGCCCAGGGAAAGGGGACATACCCTAGCCACCCCAGAACTTGCAGACCACCACGTGGTCGCACTGATAGGCGAGGGAGAGCCCCGGTACGGAACATGACCTTGTGCCCTAATTGTCGGCGTCCTCACACGGGGGAATGCAGAGCAGGAACAGGCGCCTGTTACAGATGCGGTCAGGTAGGGCACTTTGCAGTGGATTGCCCTCAGAGAAACGATCAGCGTGTCAACCTGCCTGCAGACAGCATCAGAGGGGCCAAGCTGGCCAACATCAGCAGGGGCGAGCTGTAGCCCATGCAACAACAGCCAGGCAAGCTGACCAGCCTGACGCGGTTGTCACAGGTACGCTACCCGTATTTGGTCATCTTGCATTAGTTTTGTTTGATTCGGGTTCGACGCATTCATTCGTATCTGAAGAGTTTGTAGAGCTAGCACAGCTAGAGAAAGAACTTTTAGAGATTACCCTATCAGTGTCTACCCATGCTCACGAGCTGTTGCTAGCTACCCATAGGGTTAAGGGAGGTGGAGTAACAATAGCAGGGCGTGTCATCGAAGCTACACTGATAGTGTTAAGTATGCAAGACTTCGATGTCATCTTGGGTATGGATTGGCTAGGCGAGAATCGCGTTTTGATAGACTGCGAGACCCGAATAGTGACTCTCAGGCTCCCGTCAGGGGACAGCTTTACCTACAAGGGAGCCACTTCCAAAGGTGTCCCGAGCGTCATAACCTCGCTAAGGGCTAAGAAGTTTATTCGTAGTGGCGCAATTGCATTCCTAGCCAGCGTGACCTTAGATAATAGTAACAAACAAAAAACCTCATCGGTACACATCGTCAGGGAGTTCGTAGATGTCTTTCCGGAGGATCTGCCGGGTTTGCCCCCAGCTAGGGAAGTCGATTTTGGGATCGATTTAGAACCAGGAATGGTGCCGATCTCCAAGGCACCTTACAGGATGGCACCTGCAGAACTCAGGGAATTGAAGGAACAGTTACAGGAGTTGTTGGATAAGGGTTTCATCCGACCCAGTGTATCACCCTGGGGAGCCCCTGTTCTGTTTGTCAAGAAGAAGGACGGGTCCATGCGGATGTGTATTGATTACAGGGAATTAAACAAGGTCACTATAAAGAATAAGTACCCTCTCCCGAGAATTGACGACCTGTTTGATCAGCTACAGGGAGCAACAGTTTTCTCCAAAATTGACCTAAGGTCGGGGTATCATCAGTTGAGGGTCAGAGAAGGGGATATACCCAAGACAGCCTTCAGAAGTCGTTATGGGCATTACGAGTTTCTCGTTATGTCTTTTGGCCTTACCAATGCACCAGCCGTTTTCATGGAACTAATGAACAGGGTGTTTAAGGAATTCTTAGACACCTTTGTCATAGTGTTCATCGACGACATTCTGGAATACTCTAAGTCAGAGGCAGATCATGAAATACACCTCAGAAAAGTCTTGACAATACTGAGAGCTCAGCAGTTGTATGCCAAGTTCTTTAAGTGTGAGTTTTGGTTGTCTGAGGTTGCGTTTCTGGGTCACGTGGTGTCAAGCAAGGGGATCACAGTGGACCCAGCTAAGATAGAAGCAGTGATGAGGTGGCCACAGCCGACCACAGTCACAGAGGTGAGGAGTTTTCTTGGGCTAACTGGTTATTACAGAAGGTTTGTTCAGGATTTCTCCAAAATTTCCTCGGCGCTGACTCAGCTAACCAAGAAGGGCAAGCCCTTTGCTTGGACTCGAGTCTGCGAACAGAGTTTCCAGGAACTCAAGAAGAGGTTGGTAACTGCACCAGTCCTTACAGTTCCAGACGGGTCAGGTAATCTCGTGGTGTACAGTGATGCATCAGGGAAAGGCTTGGGGTGTGTGCTCATGCAGAAAGGTAAGGTGATAGCGTATGCTTCTCGACAATTGAAAGAATATGAACGAAACTACCCCACGCATGATCTCGAGTTAGCAGCGGTAGTATTTGCTCTAAAAACGTGGCGGCACTACCTGTATGGGGAAAAAGTACAAGTCTTCACTGATCATAAGAGCCTCAAGTACTTATTCACGCAGAAGGAGCTCAATATGAGACAAAGGCGATGGTTGGAGCTGGTAAAGGATTATGACATAGAGATTCTGTACCATCCAGGCAAAGCCAACGTGGTAGCTGATGCATTGAGCAGGAAGGCTGTGCATACTTCTGTGATGATCACCACACAGGAAAAACTACAAGATGAGATGAAGAGGGCTGGGATAGACGTGGTGGTTAAAGGTGGTAATGTTCAGATGGCACAGTTAACTATACAGCCTACCCTACGGAAGAAAGTTATCGACGCTCAGAGGTCTGATGAACACCTCAGTAAAGTGTGGAGTCAGATTGAGACAGAGAGGCCAGTAGGGTATTCTATCTCCTCAGACGGGGGTCTGCTATGGCAAAACCGCCTGTGCGTTCCCCGAGACGAGGGAATCTTAAAAGATATTATGACCGAAGCCCACGATACATCTTATGTGTTCCACCCTGGAAGTACAAAGATGTATCAGGATCTGAAGAGGTTTTACTGGTGGTCCGGAATGAAGAGGGACATAGCGGATTTCGTAAGCCGTTGCTTGACCTGCCAGCAGGTGAAGGCCCCGAGGCAGCGCCCAGCAGGATTGCTACAGCCCCTGAGTGTCCCTCAGTGGAAATGGGAAGCAGTCTGTATGGATTTCGTTTTGGGTTTGCCAAAGACAAAGCAGGGTTTCAACGTCATATGGGTAATTGTAGACAGACTGACTAAGACAGCCCACTTCATTCCAGGAAAGTCCACATATCGAGTAGACCGGTGGGCTCAGTTATATATCAAGGAGATAGTACGCCTGCACGGGGTACCAGTGTCCATAGTATCAGACCGGGACACCAGGTTCACCTCTCAGTTCTGGAGGAGTCTTCAGAAGGCACTAGGAACTCAGTTGAGGTTCAGTACAGCATTCCATCCTCAAACGGACGGACAGACCGAAAGGCTGAATCAGGTTTTAGAGGACATGTTGCGAGCCTGCTCCTTAGATTTCGCTGGGTGTTGGGACGAACACCTGCCTTTAATGGAGTTTGCCTACAACAATAGTTATCAAGCGACCATTCAGATGGCCCCCTTCGAGGCACTGTATGGGCGTAGGTGTCGAACACCAGTGTTTTGGGAAGAGGTAGGCACGCAGCAACTAATGGGACCAGAGTTGGTCCAGGTCACCAACGCAGCGGTGCAGAAAATCAAACAGAGGATACTCACCGCACAGAGTCGACAGAAAAGCTATGCAGATGTGCGTAGAAGGGACCTCGAATTTGAGGTGGGTGACCACGTGTTCCTGAAGGTGGCCCCTATGAGGGGGGTGTTGAGGTTCGGGAAGAAAGGGAAATTGAGCCCAAGGTTCATAGGCCCCTTCGAGATTCTGGACAGAGTCGGGGCTGTGGCTTACAAAATTGCCCTACCACCGAACCTTGCCGCCGTGCACAATGTGTTCCACGTATCCATGCTGCGAAAGTATACTCCCGACCCTACTCATGTAATCGAGCATGGGATGCTTCCTCTTCGAGAAGATCTGTCTTACGAGGAACAGCCTAGCAGGATTTTGGCTCGAGACACTAGGCGGTTGCGTAACAAAGATATTCCCTTGGTAAAGGTCTCATGGGGTAACCGCCGTGAGGAAGAGGCAACCTGGGAACGAGAAGAGGACGTGAGGAAAGCTTATCCCGAACTCTTCCAAGGGATAGCTACTTTCGGGGACGAAAGTTCCTAAGGAGGGGAGAATTTGTAACGCGAAAAAAAAAAAAAAAAAAAAAAGGGCTAAGTCAACTGAGGGGCAAAAATGTCATTTTGCCCCTCCAACCCAAATAGGGGTCCAAGGAAAATCCAGCCATATTGCCTGCAAAAGAAAAAAAAAGAGGTTAGAGAGAGGTTAGAGAGAGATCGACCGACCCGCGACTGTGCAGGATTGGGCGCGCGTGGCAGGCGCGCGTGCAGCCTGCGGCTGGCGCCTTCCCGCGCGCGTGGCCACGCACTTCCAGCATGCTGCTGGGCGCGTGAGCGCGCGTGGAATGGCCAATTTGGCCCGGTTGTTTTCTGTTTTCTCGATTTTTGTCCCGGCTCCAGTTCTAATACTGTTTTTACGTGGATAGGGATTTAATTTAGAGAAATCAGTATTTTTGGACACCTCACGGGCAAAGAAACGCTAGCGAAAGGGCACGCGTCAACCAGGTAAGTCACCACCCGGTATTTAGGAAGAAATACTTGTAGGATTCGCTCAGATTGCATGCATGCTAGTAGTTCTGCTTCAGATTAGCTCTTCATGTAAGTTACTAGTCAGTTTATCTGTTGTGTTTGAATTGGGTAAATTACTTGAGTGTTGCTTGTATGCCTTAAGCTTCCGCCGTATGTATGCATGCGTTATTTTATGTGTAGAATTGTGTATGCCGGGTTTCGGGTGTTTGATGGACGAATTCGCCCCATTGAGCGCGAACTTCGTGCTCTGGGTGCTTGATGGAGGTCATCGCCCCGTTGAGCCGGTATGCCTAGTTTGCATGAATTACATACTATGATGTTAGAGGAAGATTGCATGCACCCTCTGTTAATTGCTAGGGCCCATTTCTTTGATAAGATTAGGGAATCTTGGTTAGGAGCGAAATGCCGCTCTAGCCTGACTTAATTTTTCCCTAGAAACTTAGCAGTTTACCACGGTAAGAAGGTACCCCGGAGTGTTCATAGATTGCTAGCGTGTGAACGGTATCTATAGCTTCGTGGGAGGACCAAGGGGTCCCTGATCAGTCTTTACTGCTCTTAGCCATTTCGCATGGGAAATGTGTCCCCACGTCGTACAGCCCATTAGCTGCATGGGAACGGGTTGGGTCGCGCCCCCCATAGAGGGACTAGATGGGCATAGGGGTACTCAGCACACCCCTAGGCCAGGTACCATGTAGTCTCAGATAGCCATGTAGAGGTAGCACCTCATAGAGAGATACCGACCATATTAGCTTGGCATAAAGAACCTCTAGGCGTTTAATGAGAGGACGAAAAATCAGTGAAACACAAGGGGCAAGCCCCAAGGGACCTAGATTAGAGCCAGTCGTCCTAGAACCGAAATAGGAAACCGTGGCAACCTGTTAAATTAAGATGCGAAAAGAGCCTACAAGTAGGTGGCTTACTGAGTATAATTTTTATACTCATCCTTGCTATGTTTTCCCTTTTTTTTTTCAGGAGCGCGAGGCGTCGGTCAAGAGTGGGCGTGATCTGAAGGGAATTGTCACAGAGGAATGGGTTGTCCCGGGGCGTCAGTCCAGTTTTAGTCTTTATTTTTGTATTCGCATTCTTTTTAAATTTATTTTCCAAACGGTCTTGTGACTGTGTTTATCGTTTGAAAACCTTTATTGAAATTTGATGATTTTCGCTACTGCATATTTAAATCTCTTGTGCATCTGTGTCGTGTCGTTAGTCACTGTCCGTAGTAAAATATTGGGCTGTGACAAGAACAGTACTATGAAGTATTGCTCTATTATATGTCATCTCTACAGATAGCAAACATTCGTCCCAAGACTTAATATTCTTAGAAATAATAGGCAGATTAAATCCATATAGATTTTTAGAGGGAGAACAATGAATGGTACTATGAATTGCTCTAAAGGAGAACGATACTATGAATTCCTCTATTATATGTCATCTCTACAAATTGCAAACATTAGTCAATATTTATCTCACACCATACTTTTCAAAAGTGACTTAAAAATTTAACTATCCCTATCTTTTTTTTTTCGTGTAGCAAACCACATTTAAAGGCATATACAATCCATATAAAATATCTATCCCATTAAGGCACCACCATATTATAGAGCATTTAGGAATACAAAGCGGGGTGTTCGGGGTATCGATCCCCATACCAATCGCATGCAAACAGAGCACTCTACCATCTTATCTACATTCCCACAATTCTTGCATAACAAAACACAAAACTGAGCGCCATCAATAATAGTGAAAATGAAAAAATATTTCTGCTTGTCAAAAATAAGGAAAAATTGAATAGAAATAAAATATTAATAACCAATAGTTTATTTAGAAGATGCACTGTACCATTTTAGCTACATCCCCATAATTCTTACATGACAAAACCCAAAACTGCACGTCATCAATAATAGTGAAAATGAAAAAATATTTCTCCTAATTATGTAAAAAATAAGGAAAAATTGAATAGAAATAAAATATTAATGAGTTTTTTCAAGAGATGCACTCTACCATCTTAGCTACATCCCCACAGCTCTTACATAACAAAACCCAAAATCCTCGTACCTCTCGCATGCAAAGAGTGCACTCAACCATCTTACCTACATCCCCACAATTCTTACATCACAAAACCCTAAACGTCCCGTCGTCAATAATAGTGAAAACGAAAAACTCGCTTTGATCATTATGTCATAAATAAGATTAATAATTGATAGTTTTCCTTTGGATGCATGATAGCGATCCCCGTACCTCTCGCATGCAAAGCAAGTGCTCTACCATTTAAGCTACATCCCTACAATTCTTACATCACAAAACCTTTAAACTTCCCATCATCAATAATAGTGAAAATGAAAAAAATATCTCTACTCCTTATATCATAAATAAAGAAACATGAAATAAAAATAAAATATTAATAACAATTAGTTACTTTTAGAGATGCTAGGTATCGATCCTCGTGGCTCTTGCATGCAAAGAGTGCACTCTACCGTCTTAGCTACATCCCAACAATTCTTACAAGACAAAATCATAAACATCCCATCATCAACAATAGTGAAAATGAAAACTATCCCTCCTCATTATGTCATAAATAAGAAAAATTTGAAATAGAAATAGAATATTTGATAGTAGGATTCCTTTGTAGATGCAGGGTGTCGCACCGAACTTCTCACATGCGAAGTGAGTGCACTACCATCTGAGCTACGTCCCCACAATTCCTACGTCATAAAATCCTAAACCTACAATCACCAATAATAGTGAAAATAAAAAAAATATCTCTGCTCAATATGTCAAAATAAGAAAAGATTGAATAGAAATAAAACCATCTGAGCTACATCCTCGCTGCAAAGTGATCGCTCTTCAATCTGAGCTACATTCCCACGATTCTTACATCACAAAACTTTAAATTCATCAAAAATAGTGAAAACGAAAAAAAATATCTCTGCACATTATGTCATAAATAAGGAAATATTGAATAAAAATAAAATATTAATAACAAAAAGTTTCTTCGAGAGATGCAAATGAAAAGTATCCATCCCCGTACCTCTTGCATGCTAAGCGAACGCTCTACCATCTAAGCTACATCCCCACAACTCTTATGTCACAAAACTCTAAATTTTCTGTCATAAGAAATATCGCTATGAATAGATTCTTTCGGAGATAAGAGTCGCTATGAATAGATTCTTTCGGAGATAAGAGGTATTAATCCCCGTGCCTCTCGCATGCTAAGCGTGCACTCTACCATCTGAGCTACATCCCCAAAATTCTCATATCACAAAACCCTAAATGTCTCGTCATCAATAATAGTGAAAATGAAAAACTATCTCTACACATTATGTCATAATAAAAATAAATTGAAAATAATTAATATATTTAATAATTGATAGTTATCCTTTAGAGATGCGGGGTACCAGTCCCCATACCTCTTTTAATAATAAATAGTTTTATTTTGGAGATGCGAGGTATCAATCCACATACCTCTTGCATGCAAAGCAAGCACTCTACCATCTGAGCTACATCCCCACGATTCTTACATCACAAAACCCTAAACGTCTCGTCATCAATAATAGTGAAAATTAAAAACTATCCGTGCTCATTATGTCATAAATATGAAAATTTTGAAAAGAAATAATATATTTAATAATCCATTCATTTGGAGATGCAAGGTATTGACCCCCGTACTACCCACACGAGAAGTGAGCGCTCTACCATTTGATCTACATCCGTACAACTCTTACATTAGAAAATCCTAAACGTCTCGTCATCAATAATTGTGTAAATGAAAAAATATCTCGGCTCATTATGTCATAAATAAGGAAAGATTGAATAGAACTAAAGTATTAATAACAAATAGTTTCTTTCGGAGATGCAGGGTATACATCCCCATACCTTTCGTATGCTACGCGAGCGCTCTACCATCTGGGCTAAATACCCACAATTCTTGAATCACAAAACCCTAAATTTTTCGTCATCAATAATAGTAAAAATGAAGAAATATCGCTACTCAACATGTCATGAATAAGGGAAAATTGAAAGTAAAAAATATATTTTATAATAGATAGTTTTATTTCAGAGATGAAAGGTATCAAAGCCCATACCTCTTGCATACAAAGCGAGCACTTTACCATTTGAGCTACATCCCCACAATTTTTATGTTACAAAACCCTAAACATATTGTCATCAATAATAGTGTAAATGAAAAACTATCTCTACTCATTATGTAGTAAATATGAAAAATTTGAAAAGAAATAATATATTTAGTAATCGATTCATTTGGAGAAGCAAAGTATCGATCCCATACTTCCCACATGGGAAGCTCTACCATCTGAGCTACATCCGAACGATTCTTACATCAGAAAATCCTAAATGTCCCGTCATCAATAATTGTGAAAATGAAAAAAATATTTCCGCTCATTATGTCATAAATAAGGAAAGATTGAACAGAAATAAAATATTAATAACAAATAGTTTCTTTTGGAGATGCAGGGTATCTCAATCCCCATACCTCTCGCATGCTAAGTGAGTGCCTCTACCATCTGAGCTACATCCCCACAATACTTGCACCACAAAACCCTAAATTTTCTGTCATCAATAATAGTGAGAAATGAAGAAATATCGCTACTCAACATGTCATGACTAAGGAAAAATTCCAAAGAAATAACATATTTAATAATTGATAGTTTTATTTTGGAGATATGTAGGGTATCAATCCCCGTACCTCTCGCATACAAAGCGAGCGCAATACCATCTGAGCTACATCCCCACGATTCTCATGTCACAAAGACCTAAACGTCTCGTCATTAATAATAGGTCCAAAATAGGAATTTCAAAATTGGGAAAATTAGGTATAATTTATGAATCATTTCGACATAGAATGCATTGATATTATATTAATCCCCACCATTCTCATGTGCTGAAAATTCTCCACGAAGATCATTTTATATGCATTGTTATTAATTATTTCAATGATTTGATAAGGGGCATCCCCTCTTGGATGTAACTTTGTCTTCCTTTGACTTTGATATGGGTATCGCTCCTTGTGAAAATATATCCAAACTCAGTTATCGAGTTGAAAAATGATTTCCTTTCGTCATTTGTTAAGTCTTGGGAGCAATTTTGAAATTGTGTTTCTCAATTGTCTCCTTCACCTCTTTATGCAATGTTTTGATCAGACCTTACTTGTGGTTGCTTTACTGACAAAAATATTTAATTCTTAAAGTAACTTTTTAAACATGTTCAGAAGGAGAACAATGAGTGGTACTATGCTCTAAAGGAGAACGGTACTATGAATCCCTCTATTCTAAGATGTGAACTTAGGACCTCTCACACCCTAAAAAAGAATAATACCACTAGACCAAATTTTTCTTCTTGAACATCTATCATTTTTAGCTCTCACTCGATATGATTTTTTCTCTCAAGTTTGAAATCTATATTTGTTTGGAGTTGAGGGGCTAAAAGGAAGTTCAACAAGGTGAGGTAGGTCTTTTTGTATAAGAGGAAGTTTAAGGATTTAAAGAAAAGAAAATCATCAACCATTTTAACTTTTCAATCCATACATGACATTCTTAATTAATAAATTGTTTTACCTACAAAAACACAAAGTGAAACAAATTAAGTGCATTGGATTTCATTATTTAGGTCTTTTATATTAAAGGGAAAATCCAAGAGTTGATCTCAAAACCTCTCACACCAAAAGCAAGAATCATACCACTAAACCAAATATCCTTGTTGTAGACTTCGTATTCAATTATGCATTGAACATATCATCGTTATTTCATTTACTTTATTTAATGTTCATATAAATTTGTTAATACTGATGGTGTTACAATAACACGTGCAGAAGAAATTTGGATCTTAGGCACTCTAAGTACATCAATTATAGTAAATTAGCTAGCATGTTCAAAAGCATTAAAACTCAATGAGTTTGAATATTAACCTTTTGTAGTTCAAATTTCTTTTTCTTAACGAACTGGTTTCGAACCACAACTAGTGTCTTCCCAACTATTCTCCAGCCTTAGAATGGGATTGTGGAATCCGGTGAATGACTAAACGTGAAAGGAATTTAGTATATGTAAAGAGAGAGCTTTGAGAGACTTTCTCAAAGTTTTTCGAGCAAACTTTCCATTTTCCTTAATCACTCTATTTATAGAGTCATATTTACATGTTTATGCAAATTTGAGATTACCAAATTTTTGACACTCAAAATTCCACTCAAATTTGTGGGATTATGCGGCAAGCATGCAAGTTTGAGTGAACCAAATTTTGACACTCAAAATTCCACTCAAATTTGTGGGTTTTATTTGGCAAACATGCATATTTGGTTAAACCAAATTTTGACACTCATAATCAGGCTAGAGTTTAATTAAAGAAAAATAAGCAAATTGCTTTGATGGCAATCTTATTCCTTGAGTTGGAACCCATATTCTTTGGTGGCAATCTTATACAAATAGTTAGTTTTTCTAGAAGAGTTTAATTAAAGAAAAATAGGCAAATTGGTTTTTCTAGGAGAGTTTAATTAAAGAAAAATAAGCAAATTGCTTTGATGGCAATCTTATCTTTAGGAGTTCAAGGAAATAATCGGGCAGTAAGCAAAGAAATAATCGGGCGGTTGCTTATGCCAATTCTAATATTCAAGGGTTATCAAATAAACCAACAACCCAACAAAGAAACAACAAACTATTTAAATTGATATAATTGTGGGGGCATTTCATGAATCAAACTCAAGACCTCCACACCCGAAGCGAAAATCATACCACTAGACCAAATGCCCTTGTAGTGAAACAATCATTTTTAGTTGCTAGTCCATGTGTTTTGTGTGCCACAACATTTGAAATTTATCCACGTGTTTTTTTGTGCTTTAGAACCTACTATTATTGTCAGGTTAATTTCACATTGTCCATAACATAATAGAATTTATTCTTCAAATCAATTGGATGTATTTCAATTAATATTATTAAAAAATATGGACATAAATAAAGTTCATATCCTATATTTCCTACCTTTAAGATTATGGATGATCCCGCTCAAATTATTTTGGTTGAAGCTGCATTGCCACTAGAGCATATGCATTCCTTTGGGATAGATATTGAAACAATACATTTGAATTTTAAGCAAAATTTCACCACAAACTAAGTTTTTTGAAAACGACTTTTATTATATATTTATTTTTTAATTTTTTTAAATTTTTAAATTTTTAAATTTTAGTTTTCAAAACCTACGTTGATATGTCAAAACTACTTCTTTGCTACCCTTTAAATATTGTAAAATGGAATTAACATCTTTTAAGTTTATGTAGTTTCTTTTTAAGAGAACTTCTCAAGAGAGATCAATTTCATTCCTCTAAAATCTTATTTTTACATAATAATTTGACGATATTTATAGTCTCCGCACAAAAGAAGTTAGTGACCGGGATTTAATCTCAATCCCCTTGAATCTCCACCGAAGACAAGGTCAATTTCACCATTACATACTTTATGAATTAAAGATAAATAAAGTTTTCTAACAACTCATCTAATGATGCTTGCAACTTCATCCTCTACTTTAACTGTGTAAATATTCACTTCTGAAGCTCCAAATGGTTCTTCCTCAATCGAATAAGCTTGTAACACATGAAATGAGAGTTGAACAAAGCCTATCCAATTTTATAGATAAAGAATGAATGCTTGTTGAATCTTCTTGGCTGGTCCAGTTGGAACATTGGGATCACCGTGATCCTTATCATCTTCCCCCTCGTCAAAAGGATTCGTCCTCGAATCAGAAAAATCATCACCTACATCAAAAGAACTAAGTCTGCAACATTGAAAATTGAAAGTAGAATGTGTTGAAAATTCTCAAGGAACATCATTTTATATGCATTGTTAAGGACTTGATAAGGGTTATCCACTCTTGGATGTAACTTTGTCTTCCTTTGAGATGGAAATCGCTCCTTGCGAAAATGTATCCAAACCCAATTATTGGGTTGAAAAATGATTTCCTTCCGTCCTTTGTTAATTCTTTAAGCAACTTTGAAGTTTTGTTTCTCAATTGTCTCTTTCACCTCTTTATGCAATGTTTTGATCAGACCTTACTTGTGGTGGCTTTACTCACAAAAATATTTAATTCTTAAAGTAACTTTTTGTTTCTCAATTGTCTCCTTTCACCTGTTTGTGCAATGTTTTGATCATATCTGCCTTAATTGTGGTTGTTTTACTCAAAAAAATATTAGAATGAATAGGAAGCAAATCAAGAGACATAGGTCGATTAAATCCATAAACATCTTCAAAACGAGAACAATGAGTGGTACTATGAATTGCTATAAAGGAGAAGAGTACTATGAATTGTTCTATTATATGCCATCTCTACAAATGGCAAACATTCGTCCCAGAACTTAATATTCATACAAATAATAGGCAGATTAAATACATAAACATATTCAGAAGGAGAACAATGAGTAGTACTATGAATTGCTCTAAACGAGAACGGCTACAAATGGCAAACATTCGTCCCAGGACTTAATATTCTTACAAATAATAGGAAAATTAAATACATAAACATATTGAGAACAATGAGTGGTACTATATGAATTATTCTTACAAATAATAGGAAGATTAATTACATAAACATATGGAGAACAATGAGTGGTACTATATGAATTGCTCTAAATGAGAACGTTTTAATGAATTGCTCTATTATATGCCATCTCTACAAATGACAAACATTAGTCCCAAGACTTAATATATTCTTAGAAATAATAGGCAATAATCTAATTTATCCCACACCATACTTTTCAAGAGTGACTTAAAAATTTAAGTATCCCTATCTTTTTGTGTGTAGCAAACAACATTTAAACGCGTATACAATCCATTTAAAATATCTCATTAAGGCACCACCATATTATAGAGCATTTAAGAATATAGAGCCGAGTATTCGGGGTATCGATCCCTGTACCAATCGCATGCAAAGAGAGCACTCTACCATCTTAGCTACGTCCCCACAATTCTTACATAACAAAACCCAAAACTGCCCGTCATCAATAATAGTGAAAAGGAAAAAATATTTCTGCTCATTACGTCACAAATAAGGTAAAATTGAATAGAAATAAAATATTAATAATTAATAGTTTCTTTAGGAGATGCACTCTACCATCTTAGCTACATCCCCATAATTCTTGGGTAACAAAACCCAAAACTACCCGTCATCAATAATAGTGAAAATGAAATTTCGGCTCATTATGTCAAAAATAAGGAAACTTGAATAGAAATAAAATATTAATAACCTATAGTTTCTTTAGGAGATGCAGGGTATCATTCCCCATACCTCTCATATGCTAAGCGAACGCTCTACCATATGAGCTGTATCCCAATGATTCTTACATCACAAAATTCTAAACGTCTCGCCATCAATAATAGTGAAAATGAAAAGCTATTTTTGCTCATTATGTCATAAATAAGAAAATATTGAAAAGAAATAATACATTTAATAATCGATAGTCTTCCTTTAGAGATGCGGGGTATCAATCCCGGCACCTCTCACATGCTAAGCGAGCTCTCTACCATATCATTCTGTCATAAATATGAAAATATTGAAAAGAAATAATACGTTTAATAATCAATAGTCTTCCTTTAGAGTGCGGGGTATTAATCCCCGCACCTCTCACATGTTAAGCGAGCGCTCTACTATATGAGCTATATCCGCACAATTATCCTTGCTCATTATGTCGAAATAAGAAAAAATTAAAAAGAAATAATATATTTAGTAATCAATTCATTTGCAGAAGGTATCGATCCCGTACTTCTCACATGGGAAACTCTACCATCTGAGCTACATCCCCACGATTCTTACATCAGAAAATCCAAAACGCCCCGTCATCAATAATTGTGAAAATGAAAAAATATCTCCGCTCATTATGTCATAAATAAGGAAAGATTGAGTAGAAATATAATATTAATAACAATTAGTTTCTTTTTTAGATGTGGGGTATCGATTCCCGTACCTCTTGCATGCAAAGAAAGCATTCTACCATCTGAACTACATCCCGAAAATTATTACATCACAAAACCCTAAACGTCACGTCATCAATAAAAGTGAAAATGAAAAACTATCTCTGCTCATTAGGTTATAAATAAGGAAAGATTTAATAGAAATAAAATATTAATAACAAATAATTTTTTTTTTTGGAGTTGTGGGGTATTGACCCATATACCTTTTAGTGCACTAAATAATCTTACCTACATCCCCACAATTCTTACACCACAAAACCCTAATCCTCTCGTCATCAATAATAGTTAAAATGAAAAACTACCTTTGCTCGTTATGTCATAAATAAGATTAATAATTGATTGTTTTCATTTGGAGATGCATGATAGCGATCCTTGTACCTCTCGCATCCAAAGCAAGCACTCTACCATTTAAGCTACATCCATACAATTCTTACATCACAAAACCTTTAAACTTCCCATCATCAATAATAGTGAAAATGAAAAAATATATCTACTCATTATGTTGTAAATAAGGAAAGATTGAATAAAAATAAAATATTAATAACAAATAGTTACTTTTGGAGATGCGGGGTATTGATCCTCGTGGATGCACTTTACCATCTTAGCTACATCCCAACAATTCTTACATGACAAAACCCTAAACGTCCCATCATCAACAATAGTAAAAATGAAAACTATCCCTGCTCATTATGTCATAAATAAGAAAAATTTGAAATAGAAATAGAATATTTGGTAGTAGGATTCCTTTGGAGATGCATGGTATCGATTCTCGAACTTCTCACATGCGAAGCGAGTGCACTACCATCTGAGCTACGTCCCCACAATTCTTATGTCATAAAATCCTAAACCTACCATCACCAATAATAGTGAAAATAAAAAAATATCTCTGCTCAATATGTCAAAATAAGAAAAGAATGAATAGAAATAAAACAATCTAAGCTACATTCCCGCATGCAAAGTGATCAGCTACATTCCCGCATGCAAAGTGATCGGTATACCATCTGAATCCACAAAACTTTAAATTCATCAATAATAGTGAAAACGAAAAAATATCTCTGCTCATTATGTCATAATAAAGGAAATATTGCATAAAAATAAAATATTAATAACATATAGTTTCTTCTAGAGATGCAAATGTAAAGTATCGATCCCCGTACCTCTCGCATCCAAAGTGAGTGCTCTACCATCTGAGCTACATCCCCACGATTCTTATGTCACAAAATCCTAAATGTCTTGTCATCAATAATAGTGAAAATGAAAAAATATCGCCGCTCATTATGCCATAAATAAGGAAAAATTGAATAGAAATAAAGTAGTAATAACAAATAGTTTCCTTTAAAGATGCGAGTATGGATCCCCATACCTCTCACATACTAAGAAAGCGATCTAAAATCTAATCTACATTCCCATGATTCTTACATCAGAAAACCCTAAACGTCCTGTCATCAATAATAGTGAAAATGAAAAAATATCGCCGCTCATTATGCCATAAATAAGGAAAAATTGAATAGAAATAAAGTAGTAATAACAAATAGTTTCCTGTAAAGATGCGAGTATGGATCCCCATACCTCTCACATACTAAGAAAGCGATCTAAAATCTAATCTACATTCCCATGATTCTTACATCAGAAAACCCTAAACGTCCTGTCATCAATAATAGTGAAAATGAAAAAATACTTCCGCTCATGATGTCACAAATAAGGAAAGATTGAATAGAGTTTCTTTTGGAGATGCAAGGTACCGATCCCCATACCTCTCGCATGCTAAGCGCGCTCTAGCATCTGAGTTACATCCTCACAATTCTTGCATCACAAAACCCCTAAATTTTCCATCATCAATAATAGGGAAAATGAAGAAATATCACACTTAACATGTCATGAATAAAGAAAAATTGATAAGAAATAACATATTTAATAATAAACAAGGTTTATTTTGGAGATGCAGGGTATCGATCCACGTATCACTTGCATGCAACAAGAGAACTCTACCATCTGAGCTACATCCCCATGATTCTTACATCATAACACCCTAAATGTCTCGTTATCAATAATAGTGAAAATGAAAAACTATCCCTACGCATTATATGTCGTAAATATGAAAATTTTGAAAAGAAATAATATATTTAATAATCCATTCATTTGGAGATGAAAGGTATCGATCCCCGTACTACCCACACGAGAAGTGAGCACTCTACCATTTGATCCACATACACACAATTCTTACATCAGAAAACTCTAAATGTCCCGTCATAAATAATTGTGTAAATGAAAAAATATCTCGGCTCATTATGTCATAAATAAGGAAAGATTGAATAGAAATAAAATATTAATAACAAGTAGTTTTTCACCTCTACCATCTGGGCTAAATTCCCTAAATTTTCCGTCATCAATAATAGTGAAAATGAAGAAATATCGCTACTCAACATGTCATGAATAAGGGAAAATTGAAAGTAAAAAATATATCTAATAATGGATAGTTTATTTTGGAGATGTAAGGTATCAATCCCCACAATTCTTTACCATGTAAGGTATGAATAAGCTATAACTTTTGCATACAAAGCAAGCGCTTTACCATCTAAGCTACATCCCCACAATTCTTATGTTACAAAACCCTAAATTTTCCGTCATCAATAATAGTGAAAAAAGAAGAAATATCGCTACTCAACATGTCATGACTAAGGAAAAATTGAAAAGAAATAACATACTTAATAATAGTGAAAAAAGAAGAAATATGGCTACTCAACATGTCATGACTAAGGAAAAATTGAAAAGAAATAACATACTTAATAATGGATAGTATTATTTTGGAGATGCAGGGTGTCGATCTTCGTACCTCTCACATGCAAAGCAAGCACTCTACCATCTGAGCTACATCCCCACAATTCTCATGTCACAAAACCCTAAACGTCTCGTCATCAATAACATGTCCAAAATTAGAAAAATTAGGTATAATTTATGAATCATTTCGACATAGAATGCACATTGTTATTATTCACAATTTATAACTTGTGTCATTTTATTGTATTTATTTACTTCGTTTAATTCTACAATCTCTCTTGAAGGGGCATTTCGAGAATCGAACTCGAGACCTCTCGCACCCAAAGCGAGAATCATACCACTAGACCAAATGCCCTTGTTATGCCACTTAAAACGTATGTATAAATCCTTAGGCCTAGGTATTAAGGTCATATTTTGTCGTATTGCAGGAAACACATGAAGTTCTCGATGTACTTGAACTGAAGCCTTGGATGTAGAATGTGTCTTGGAGAACAAAACAAGAACATAATAAGAACAAAGAGCTTTCTACTAGATCTGCTTAAGATTTGGATAGGCATACTTACCAAAAGTGGAAAACATGAAATGATATTAAGAGCATTATCATTATAATTTTAATCGCCTTAATTTTTGTTTTTCTTCTTTTTTTTTTCTTTATTTCCTAAGATGGTAAGTATAATACGAACAACAAGTTTATATAAATATGAAGTCTTTCAATAAGAAAAGATTTAGACATAGGGGCATTTGAGGTTGCACCATAAGTGAGGGTCGTACCACTAAACCAAATGCCTTTTATTAAATACCCAATATTTAGCTTCTACTCAGATATATTTTTCTGAGTGGTTGGACGGCTATAAAATGAAAAGTTAATGGTCTAATATTTTACTTGTAAGTAAGGCATGTTATACTGAATTGTTATAATATAGAAGGGTTATAAAATAAACCAACAACCCAACAAAGGAAACAAACTAATCAATTTGGGTTTGATTGATTCGGTTCAGTTCATCAGTTTATTTGATTTAATTCTTCTATTTTGCCTCGTATGACAACAGAATAAAGTTGTATTGAATGCACTTAGTTTCATTTATGACAAACTCATATGAAACATACTGGCATTAGTAGTACTAAGAGTTGGAATCTATAAGCATTTCATGAACTTAAGTGCAAACCATGCTTCTTTAAAGATGAGAAGAACTTTAGTTAAGTAATGGAAACTTTAAATTACTTCACGTGGAGCTTCAATTACTCTATGCTAGTTACAATCTTTAGGATTGACTAATTGGACACAAGTTCATGGATTTAGGAAAATTTTTGTGCAATTATCAACTACAACTTATGTTTTCAAATTTTTAGGTCATAATTTAGGTAGTTGGTGTTATGAGTCGTAAACTTGTTTTTTACATAATATGGATTTAGTTGAACTGTTATTCCGATGAGATGGACAAAGAAATTGTCTTTGAAATGACTAATAGACCTAGGTTCATCGTTGTTGTCTTCTAACTGTGATTTTGCAAAAAGCTTAACTAATATAAACTATCATCCGACAAGATCTTTAAGGTAAATCAAGAATATACCCTACACATCATTCAAGATGGCAATAAAATGGAGTTAAATTGAACCCACTTTAGTTTCATGTTTGGTGTGTTCAAGATAAAGCATAATTGTATTTATGATATTGAGCTTGGGGTCTATAAGAATTTAATGATCATAAGAGAAATTCCTGTCTTATTAGAGGAGACCAAATTTATTTAAGGTACTAGGAGTTCAACATGGCTTAAGAGTTGCGTGGGTGCTCATTTTATCCATGTTCTCCACTTCCTCCGATTTCCTCCTCTTCCTCCATCACATTCTTTATTTCTCTTCCCATTTCTCAATCTCCAACTCATTCTTTCTTCATCCCTAACCAATGCCGATTTGAATAAAGAAGGAGAAAAAGAAAGAGAGTGAAGTAAGTCGGTATGGATTTAGCTTTGGAACTAGAAATCGATGAGTATGATCTAACGAACATCAATACAAAAAATTTAGTGACTTTTCTTTGGACCAACTAGGTAAGTGGTGTTACTATTGGCTTGGTTGGATGAATTGTATGAGGTATTAACAACGCGTGCTCCGTAACCCCTCCACGTGTCGTACTTTGTGAGTGTTTGACATATATTATGTTCTGTTATGCTGTAACACGAGTTCAAATGAAGATTAATTTCTCAACTTTTTTTTTAAGTTCAAATTTTTAGGAATTTATTGAGAGATTAGACCAAATTTAAATATGATATGGAAGAAAAAAATAGTTACAAATATTAAAAAAAAAACTCATTAAAAGTATAAAAGAAAATAATAAAAAATAGAAAAATCCGTCGAAATTAATGCTAGGGTAAATTTTTCATTTTGATCCATCTTTCCTAGGTAGGGGATAGTAAGATCGCTAATTAGAGTTCAATAAAGAGGAAAAATAAAGAAAGAAAAAAAAAAGGGCGAAAAAGAAGAATATAACTAGAGTTCAATAAAGAGTTGTTTGATATCAAAGCAGCCGAATTTTAGATTATACATATTTTTTCTTAAGATAAAGAGTCGTATATCTCTATGACTCAGCTCAATGACACGTCTCGCCGTGATCAAGTAAGCAGTCTAACCCTATTTTAAAGTATATGATATGTTGTAAAACTTATATGAATTTATTGTATGTTTTGAGTTTTGTGATAGTTATAAAATGTCCTCGGACATTAAAGAGTGAATGTTAACCATATAAGAGAATAATGGATCACAGTTATAGTGTCAAGATATGCTGAGGAGGAAAAGAGTGGTCGTGAGATATCTCACTAGCCTTAGGACAACAGAGAGTTGTCGCTGCAGAGTGCGATACATTTAACCAATGGAATTTTGGTACTAGAAATGATGAAACTCGAGATGGTCCCCAAACGTCTATATGGACCATTCCCAATCGCACTTTCTTTAGTTCTCTAGTGGCCTTTGTGAAGCTAACTCGTCTATATTTTTCCATAAGGCAGCTCTCAGAAACACCCATATCAATATATTTTAAGCCTTCTAAAACTCCATTAGCAGCCATCATCTTCATTTCTTTGACGCTCATATGTGCAACTCTATTGACATTACTGTAGGATGTATAAACATGGTTGCTGTTACTACGAGTTGTGTATAGGGTTCACCCTACAGTGGTGTATTGGGTTCCAGATTTTGTGTCATGCTACCACCATGACACCTTTCACAATCTTCCCCAAACTCTTTCGAAACTTGGCTCCAAAACCTGTGCTATCCAACTGACCAATAGAGATCAAATTCTTCTTGAGATCAGGAATATATTTGATATCCTATAATGTCCACTCATTTCCTGCTAGAGTTTGTATGCAGACATCTCTCTTCCCTTCAATCTCCAACGTTTTGTTGTCGGCAAGATACACCTTCCCAAAATTTCCTTATTTGAAATTTTGAAACAATTCCTTACATGAAGATAAATGAAACGAAGCAACTGAATCTAAAATCCAGAATTCAATTGGGCTGTTCACGCTAAGAATTAGAGCATCCTTAGTATCTTTTGCTGAATAGATAGAATCATTGTCATCTTCAAATTTGTGATTTTGTTTTTCTTCAATTTTGTACCATATGTCCGAAAGTGTCATTTTTCTCCATATTTGGTTTGTTTGGCGATTTTTTTCGGTTCCTTGATTTTGATCGCCCATGTTTGTTTGGGCTCTTTGATTTACTTCTTTCGCTTCGATCAACACTGGGAACATTGCCTGATGAATCTCCATTTTCCATTTGGGAATACTTTCGCTAACTCTCGAATTTCATCAAACTTCAGTTTATCAAATCCTCGTGAACTGTTGATTGTAGCAACAACAGTATACCACTACTCGGGTAAAGATGACATCAAAATCAATGCTTTAATTTCATTTTTGAACATAATTTCCACCGACTCAATTGACTTTCAATCACGTTGAAGTAATTGATATGATTTGCAACAAAGCTACCTTACGACATTTGTAGATTAAACAACCTCTGCATCAAATACTCTGTAACACCCCAAAAATGAAGGAAAGGCACCTATGCAAGACCCAAAGGATCCAAGGAAAGAAATTGTTTTGGATTAAGCAAGGAAAGGGGTCTTAGTAAGTCATTTCTAGACCTTAGGAAGTAATCTTAAGGACTTAAGACCTTTGGAGAAGGATTGAGAATGAAATCGTAAGCGAAAAAGACGGAAAGGTCATTTTTCCAATTATCAAGGATCTTTGTAGATTTTTAATTCCTTATCTAGAAGGAATTTCAAGATGGTCAAGAAGGGAAAAATGACGAACGAGGGATGAAGAATTTTTAGGAAAAATTATGGATTATTCGAGAAAATAATAATAAAATATTATGAAAGTGGCAAATTACAAAATACCCTTGAAGTTAAGGATAATTATGGATTTGTCATTCTGCTAAAAAATTAGAACCTTCACAGTACCTTCTGCACAAAATTCTTCGAATCTCGACTCTCAGCCATTGGATCTCCTCCAAACCTTGATACATTCTAGAACACTCACGGATCATCACATCCAACGGCTATGATTCAAAACGAAAGTCGGTGAGTCTCTGATCGAAGTAGAAATTTTCGACGAATTTTTCAGAAAATCCAACTGATAATTCACGACGATTCTGGAGCTCCCAATATCTGTTTATGTTTTCCCTATAAATTATGAAGTTGGGGCAATCGTTTGGAACAAGAATCGAGCAAGTTCGAGCTCCCAGTCATTGGCAATAAGTGTTTAGACTTTCGGTCTCCTACTCTCGGGTTTCTTCTAAATTCGAGAGAAGTTCTCCACCATTTCCTTTCAAATTTGTTCCTATAGCTTCTAAATAAGATTACCCACAAGTTTTATGAAGGAATAGAGTCCTGAAAGTGCCTAGAAACAATACCCCAATCCAATCTGCCATTAAAGAGCTTCAAGGAAAACTCAAAATTCCAATCCAAGGATGTACAAGTATTCTTCAAGAAAGGACAACCCCAATAGGTTTCTGCACCTCCAGAGAATGTTTCAGTAGAAGACCACGAAGAGAAATAACCTCAGGAACGTTCCCAATTGAAGAAAATCCGTTCCAGGTTCAAATTGGGGGTAAGTGTCGAATTCCTATCTACAACCTCTTTTCCTTCAAATTGGGGGTAAGGATTCCTCTAGCTTCATAGGAAGAATTCGAGTAACTTTTCTGAAGGAATGGAGAGCTGAAACGTCGTAGAACAAGATACCCAAGAGATTGAAAATCGGAGGTGTCGGGTAACTTGCAGACCGAGAGTGGTTTCTCAAAATTAATATCCCACACTCAAAGTCGTTCCTCCAAACCAATTCCTTTATCTTGAGGGAATAATAAGGAAGAGGTTTCCTGAAGAAATCAAGCCTCGAAAACCCCTAGAATCAGCTACCCAATAAGAAATTCTCTGTTTTTTACTCGGACGAGAAATCATATTTTTGATGAACTTTGGAAGCAAATATCTTAGGCTACGATCCATGAAAAGGTATGAAATCAATCTCTAGATCTTCCTTGTAATACCATCATTAAGTTTTATGAAGGAATCGAGGGGAGAAACGACATGATAGGAGCTGGGGAGGGCGAGTTTCAGACGGCGGCGCGAACGGTCGCGCGCGTCTTCTTCCCGTTTGGAGGAAGAAGACGATGACGTGGCCGGTTCAGTTGAACCTACCATGTCAACCCAAAACTCGACCTTCCCTCGGATTTTCTCAATTTTATCCCCCTTCCAGACTGGCTCTCATGAAAAAACTTATGGTTCCAGAAAGTAGACACAATAAGGAGTCTATGAAAGAAAATTTGAGGTAATTTGGGTACCGGAAGCTCAAGAACGAAGGTCCCGAATGTCGACAATGAGGGAAGTAGCCACCTTGAACTTTTTGTTAAGAAATACTTGTAGGGATCGCTTGAATTTTAATATGAAACCCTAAACCAAGTATGAAATTAGGATCTGTGAAAGAAAAACCCTAGGAACCGTAAGTTAAGACCTTGAACCGAACAAATTGCTCGGGATTTACGTAATGTTAAAATAACCTACTAGATGAACTCTGCTGCCTATAAAATTTTAAGGCTGAGGATACTATAGCATGTTGAGGTTATATACGAAGTTTGGTAGTCATTGGATAAGGATAAGTAGGTAAACCAAGAAATGGTGCAAAATGACCATAATGCCCCTAAGGACATCTACCTACGGTTCATGACCTAGATGACATCCAAATGCTATGAAACCCTGAAGTAGATCTTATTTTATGATGTTTG
This sequence comes from Cucurbita pepo subsp. pepo, assembly GCF_057944985.1. Taxonomy (NCBI): domain Eukaryota; kingdom Viridiplantae; phylum Streptophyta; class Magnoliopsida; order Cucurbitales; family Cucurbitaceae; genus Cucurbita; species Cucurbita pepo. The sequence goes on along the minus strand of NC_141800.1, from coordinate 9,143,794 downwards.
ATGACTTGGTGAAGTTTGAAAAGCCATTGGAACACGTTAAGTAGCAAAACCAAGAATTGGGTGTAAAATGACCAAAATGCCCCTAGGACTACTTAAGAGATTTCAAGGTCTATACGTGCTTCAAATGATTTGCTACTTCTTATAAGGTCGATTATGAAGGACATGAAGATAATTTTAAGGTTTCAAGTTGATTGGAGTAAGTTTGGAACCTAAACCAAGTTAGGATCCAAGAAACACCTAAAGGAAACACCACAAGACTTTAGACTCTTCTAGAACCCTCTAAAGAACTCCCTAGGAATCTATGGCCTTCTAGAAAAACTTACACTAAGATGGGTTCATATGGTTACAAATACAAGTTACAACTTATGCCTCAAGAAATTAAGGACCTTAGAAAGTTAAAAGATTAAGAACCAAGAACAACAACATACAAGCTTTACAACTACCCAAGTAAGAAGAATGCTAGGTACCACTCAAGGACGAGGGACTAAGGTCCCCAAACTCAGAAACAGAAACTTAAGAATGCTAGGAAATACTCTAATCATGTCCAAAGTGACCCATGACCTCCCACCAAGCAATGCCCAAGTAAGAAGAATGCTAGGTACCACTCAAGGACGAGGGACTAAGGTCCCCAAACTCAGAAACAGAAACTTAAAAATGCTAGGTAATACTCTAATCATGTCCAAAGTGACCCATGACCTCCCACCAAGCAATGCCCAAGAATTCTTCTTCTAGGTGGGATGCCCTGCACCATGTTTCCTTTGCAGGATGTCATGCCTCAAGTTTCCCTCACCTAGAAGAGATGCCCTACAGACTTGTAGGATGCCATGTTTAAGTATGCACCGAGCAAGAGACCTTTACGGTCTATTAAGGGGAGTACTCTAAAGTCACAGAGGAACAAGAAGAGAGTACGTTACCTTAGCCACGCATCAAGAACCTCCTAAGACCTCCCACGGTACATCATGCTCATGACTTAGACTATGTTGCTTGGAACGCATGAAGCCTTGAGCGTAGGTTAAACAGACTATATTATAGGGCAAGCCCTTGATGCAGTATTAAGACTACATCGCTTGGAACGTAAGAAGCCTTGGATGTAGGTTTTCACACTATGCCTCTTGGAACACTTGAAGCCTTGGGCATAGGATTAAGCAGATCGTATCGAAGGGCAAGCCCTAAGATTCGGTAAGACTACGTCACCTGGAATGCATGAAGTCTTGGACGTAGGTTAAGGCTGTGTCACTTGAAACGCATGAAGCCTTGGACACAGGATTTTCAGGTGCATGTCTAATGCCATAAATCCTAGGGGGAGTGTCTTGGAGAATGAATCAAGAACAAAACAAGAACCAAGAAGTACCAAGAACAAGACAAAGATCAAGGAATAGAACAAGGATCAAGATCCTAGTTCTAAGGACAAGAATCAGGAACAAAGGACCAAGAACCAAAAACCATAGTACTAAGGCCCTTAAAGGAAAACCATGGTTTTAGGATTCAAGGACCAAGGTCCTCAAGAAAGATCAAGATAAGAACCCCAAGTCAAGAACAAAAATTAGAGGGCCTAAGTACTTACAACAAGAAAAAGTTCAAGAACAAGCAAGAACAAAGAATGTGGTACCCTAGCATATCAAGGACACGATTAAGAGCCTACAAGTAGGCTACTTACTGGGTCTTGTACTCATTCCTTATTCTCCATTTTTTTTTCCAGGTGATAAGGAGCTGGTCAAGAACGGAAGCGGAGTCTGGAGGAGGTGCCATAGACAAACCTCACCCGTCGTCTTCAACCCTTTGTTTTAAAATGTTTTGTGTCTGTTTCTTATTTTGTGTTTTAATCATTACGTCGTATTTTAAATTAGTAATGTGCGCACACTACTTTGGTATAATGAAAATTATGTTTTAAATTTTAATGGTTTTATCAAGAAGGAAAATTTTACCCGCCTTTTTGAGTCATCGTGTCAGCACGGTCCTTACATACATCTTGTTCATAGCCGACAGATTTTCGTACATATTTTACAACACCTTCAATAGGCCTAATGTTGTCTTCTCTTTGATGAGGTTGAACGTCATGTTTCTGGACAGCGTCAACCAAATCAACCCTCTGTGATCATGGTATCCGGCTTCACCCCCAAAAGAAGTTTCTGAAGATCTTTCTGGTACAGATCATGGTGAATCTTCAATCTGCATCTTCTAGAAACTTATATCGAATCCATCAAACTTTTCAATTCCAGTCTTTGAACTTTCCATATTCACAGATCATGGTGAATCTTGCCTCGCTCTGACACCAGTTATTAGGATCACACACTCGATCGAAATGAACAAGAAAAACATGATAGAGAAAATGTAAGGAGAAATATTGACTAAAAGTTTTGTATTAATGACTTCAGGTATGCAAATAAAGGATATGAAGAATGTGAAATATACATTTTGAAAAAATTGACTGATGGGTAAATATATTATTTTAGTTTATTATATATATAGCTTTAATACATATAACCACTTACTATATATAAATATTTAGTATATATTTTTACTATAAATAATCAGCCTCCATATCTAACTTGCACAAATAGTAAGTTTGTAAGGAGGGTGGGAAGAAAAATAAGCCAATGGAGGCTCTCAATTTCTTTATGCAACTTTTAGCCAAGAATTCTTAAAAATTGCGAAATTACTCATCCATAATGAATATCATCCTTTTAAACCAATTTGTACAACTTTATGGCTATGAGAGGAAACACTTTCGTTAAGAAATCAAAGGCTAAAAGATATTGGAGCGTTGGAACCCATCAGTTTACTTTCGGTAAACGTTTTAAGTTTGAAATTTAGAAATTTGAGTCCAAAATTCTTCGTCTAGAGATTGATTCATTTAATGAGCCTTATACAATTAGCTGTAGGGTAAGTTAAGGAACACAATTGAAGAAGAAATCAAGAGGAGATGAGCTCTCAATCGTTCAAACTACAAGCATCTTGGAATTAATTTTCTTGGTAAGTTCATTATCAAGCTAGAGACTTGGTAAGTTACATGCCTAGTAGTAATGGAGTCTAACCCGACTTGGTAAATTTTCTTAGAATTAATTTTCTTGGTAAGTTACATGCCTAGTAATAACGGAGTCTAACATGACGATCATTCAGACAAACATCCACCAACCAAGAGGGGTGAAAATGATGACGATAGTACAATTGAGAAAGAATCTTAGCCATGATGAATCTATGCTTGCTGCCATTGTTGTATTTGAAAAGGGGAGCTCGAGTGAACCAACCCACTACATGAATACCATGACGCAAAACAAGAAGGTCAGATAATGGGTTTATTCTCACCCGGAGAGATAAATCACAAGATTAGTTTTAAATCTAGATAGGTATGTCAATTGAAAGTGAGAAACACAAAATGATGTTAAGAGCAAACATTCTCTTCCGAGAGGAGTGAATTGGGTCACTCTTGGTTATCAAACTCGAGACCTCTTGCACCAAAAGCAAGAATCATACCACTAAATCAAATGCCCTTATTATGGACTTTATATTAAGTTGTTTATTGAATGTATCATCGTTATTTAATTTATTTTCTTTTGTTATTAGAAATTATTTACTCGGTTTCATTTATTTTCTTTTGTTATGATATCTTTTAGATCTAGGGTTTCATTTATTTTCTTTTGTTATGATATCTTTTTGATCTAGGGTTTCATTTATTTTCTTTTGTTATGATATCTTATTATATCTTTTAGATCTAGGGTTTCATTTATTTTCTTTTGTTATGATATCTTTTAGATCTAGGGTTTCATTTATTTTCTTTTGTTACGATATCTTCTAGATCTAGGGTTTGATTAATTATGAAATTATTTACAGGATTGCGATATTAAGAGCATTATCATAATAGTTTTAATTGCCTTAACTTTTGTTTTTCCTCTTTTTTTCATGGTTTATTAAGATGGTAAAATGGTAAGTATAAATTCTCATACTAAAAAAAGATTATATGATATCTTTTAGATCTAGGGTTTCATTTATTTTCTTTTGTTATGATATCTTTTAGATCTAGGGTTTCATTTATTTTCTTTTGTTACGATATCTTCTAGATCTAGGGTTTGATTAATTATGAAATTATTTACAGGATTGCGATATTAAGAGCATTATCATAATAGTTTTAATTGCCTTAACTTTTGTTTTTCCTCTTTTTTTCATGGTTTATTAAGATGGTAAAATGGTAAGTATAAATTCTCATACTAAAAAAAGATTAAGAAATAAGGGCATTTTGAGAATTGAACTTGGGACCTCTCATACCCTAAGCGAGAATCATATCACTAGACCAAATGCCCTTACTAGAAAACACAACATTTTTAGCTCCTACTCAATATGTTTTTTTCTCTCAAGTTTGAAATCTATTTTCCTGGGGGTTGTTGACTATAAAACAAAAAGTTGATGGTCTAGTATTTTACTCGTTTGTAAGGAGGCATGTAATATTGAATTATTCTAATTTATAAGGGGTATCAAATAAACCAACCAACCAACAAAGGAAACAAACTAATCAGTTTGGTTAGATTTTCGGTTCAGTTCATTAGTTTGTTTGATTTAGTTCTTCTATTTTGCCTCGTATGGCAAGAAAATAAAGTTGTATTGAAGGCACTTGAGTTTCATTTATGACAAACTCATATAAAATATAATTGCATCAATAGCACTAAGAGTTGGAGTCTATAAGAATTTCATGAACTTAAGTACAACTCATGCTTCATTAAAGAGGAGATAAACTTTAGTTAAGTAACTGGAACTTTAAATTACTTCATGTGGAGCTTTAATTGCTCTATGCTAGTTACAATCTTTAGGATTGACTAATTGGACAGGAATTCTTAGATTTAGGGGATTGTTTTGTGTAATTTTCAACTACAACTTATGTTTTCAAATTTTTAGGTCATAATTTAGGTAGTAGGTGTTATATTATGGATGAACACTAGAGTTTCTATCTATGTTGTATTTATTTGAAGGCTATAGTTGTCATCTATGTTGTATCGCAATAAGATTGTTGAAATTTTAGTTAAAGTGCATATTTTATTTCTTAGGAGTAAAAAATTTGTTTCGTTGCATAATATGAATTTAGTTGGAGAGTTATTACAGATGAATGGAGAATAAAAATTTCTTTAAAATAATAAACAGACCCAAGCTCGTTGTTGTTGTGGTCTACTTGTGATTTTGCAAAAAGCTTAACTAATATGAAATATCAAGGTAAATCAAGAATATATCCTACACATCATTCAAGATGACAATAAAATGGAGTTCAATTGAACTTACTTTTAGTTTCCTGTTTGAAAGGTTCAAGATGAAGCATAATTGTATTAACGATATTAAAGAGAAATTCATGTTTTATTAGAAGAGATCAACTTCATTTAAGGTACTAGGAGTTTAAACTACTTCCATTGTAATTTCAATCACTCTACCAAGATTACAAATTTAGGGTTGGCTAATTGGACATCAATTCTCTAACTCTACGTTATAATTTAGGTGGTAACCATTATAATATTAATGAGCATAAGAGTTACAATTCTTTCATGGACCATATGTGCTATAGTTAAAAGAATATATATATATATATATTATGTATGTCAAGGTCTGGATAAAGCACAAAGTAGCAAGGAACACCATTGTCGACTCTAGAACCACCCACAACTCATTATCGAGACCAATGCAAAATATTTTAACATCCTTCGGCATCGAGATACAGGAAAGATGAACGCCGTCAAATTGGAAGCTTTACCTGTTTTAAGAGTCACAATGAGAACTCTAATCAAGCTAGAGCCTTGGACTAGGCAAATCATTTTATGATAGTTGAAATGGATGACTTCGACGTCGTGTTAGGGATGAACGTCCTACTGGAACACAAAGTCATTTACATGTCCCTAGCAAAATGCCTAGTTGCAATGGAGTCTAATTCGACGATCATTCAGAAAAACATCCATCAACCAAGAGGGGTGAAAATGATGTCGATACTACAGTTGAGAAAGAATCTTAGCCACGATGAATCTACGTTTGCTGCTATTGTTGTAATTGAAAGGGGAGCTCGAGTGAGCAAACCTCAATAGCAACCTTGTTGCCACTACATGAACACCACAACGCAAAACAAGAAGGTCAGATAATGGATTTATCCCCAGGAGAGATAAATCACAAGATTAGTTTTATGTTGCAGTCGAGATCGCCTGCCACAAACAAATGTCATGCAATTGAGCCTGAGCTAGCTAAATTCTATGAAAAGCTAAATGACTTGTTAACAGTCAAGTTTATTAGACCCGCAGAGGCTCTTGTCAATGATCACTCAAATGCTGGGTAAAGACACCAAGCCAACGCCTCTATTGGAGAAGGAAGAAAAAAAACAAGTCACTGAAGCAACACATGTTCACACAGAAATACCAGATGGATGAAGAGAAGGGTCAACAACAACAATTTCAAGAAAAATAGAGAGTTTATATAAGTTAACGTCATATCAACTTCAAGTTCAAAGCAACAAGAACCAAAGACTGGTGCAAAAATACTATGGACTAGTCGAAGTTATCCACAAGATTATGAAGACATCATATAGGATCCAATTGCTCTTATGGATGCGGACTAACCTTGTTGTCCACGTCAGTAACTTGAAACGTTATTATTTTGACCAAGAAGACATCAAGTAGAAGCAGTTGGTATGACGTCATGCAAAGAAGAAAGATTTTCATGCGAAGAAAGTAGGAAAGACACCAATAGAGAAGACATGAAGAGTCAACGCAGCTCCTAGTAGATTGGAAAAGACTCCTCATTCTGAGATCAGCTGGAAGTGCATCGAGAGACCTAAAATCAGCCTCGTCCTACAATGCTGAGTATATGAAGAGTTGGTTATCAATAAATTGTGTGGGGACAGATGTCACGGTCATGATTGCCCATGGCGTGTTGTCTATGGCTGCATGTCTCAGCAATTTTTGTAAATAATTTGTTGTCCAAGGTGGCATGCTCATTTCATATCTACACCCTCCCGGACTAAAATTTCCCAAAATGTATTATAGGAGAATGTGACTAGTTTCTTCCAAACGTGACTCGAGCATACACTGCTGTTGTCCATGCAGTCTGAATTTTGCACAGTTGACTTGTTCGTCGAGGCACATAATCATTGTCTCACTGCTGAAAGAATCTCAAGTTCTCATGAAATGATTGGAAGAGAATCTCGAGTCTTCTATTCTTCTTTTTTTTTTTTTTTTTTTTTCAAACATCCATGTGAATTATTTCTTTATTCAATTTGATATAATTGTTGGGAGCATTTCGAAAATCGAACTCGAAACCTCTTGCACCCGAAGTGAGAATCATACCACTAGACGAAAATCGAACTCGAAACCTCTTGCACCCGAAGTGAGAATCATACCACTAGACCAAATGCCCTTGTAGTTAGGGTCAAGGGTGTAATGCCTTTGAAGTTAGGGTCGATGCTCTATCAAAAGTCTGCAATAGAAAATAAATAGTACTACCATCATCTTCTTTTGCAAGACTTTCTCAAGCCCTCCTGGAATAATTTGAATAGAAAATAAATGGTACTACCATCATGACTTTCTCTAATTTGAAAGTGGTATGGTTTCCAAGATTGTCGGTAGAATCCCAATTCCGAATTGATTGGCATACTCTGAACATCTTCAAGAAAAACAGCCTGGTCACGCTCGGCCTTAAGCTGGGTCACAAGAGGATATCAGTATATGAAAAAGATGTCTGGGTTGATACGGATCCAATTAATATAAAGGAGAATCTTACATACACAATTCTGTATTCTTCAATTAATATGTTATAAAAACACTTATAAATTATAATTAAAAAGATTAAATATATGTTATAAAAACACTTATAAATTATAATTAAAAAGATTAAATATATGTTATAAAAACACTTATAAATTATAATTAAAAAGATTAAATATAGCTTCTTCTTCTTCCTTTTTTTTCAAACATCTTTATTTCTTTGTACAACTTGATATAATTGAAGGGGGCATTTCGAGAATCGAACTCGAGACCTCTTGCACCCGAAGCAAGAATCATACCACTAGACCAAATGCCCTTGTAATGAATCTATCATTTTTAGTTGCTAGTCCATATGTTTTATGCGCCTCTATATTTAAAATTTATCCACATGTTTTTGTGCTTTAGAACCTACCTTGTAGGTTTGAGATTATGAATGACTCCGCTCAAATTATTTTGGTTGAAGATCATTTTTGAAGTAAGACTACATGCATGGTAACGATCCCCGTACCTCTGTATTTAACTTATGTTATTTTAATGTGTATTTATTTACTTCGTAAATATCTTTAATTCTACAATCTCTTAAAGGGGCATATTCCGAGAATTGAACTCAAGATCTCTCGCACCTAAAGCGAGAATCATACCACTAGACCAAATGCCCTTGTTATGCACTTTGAAACGTATGTATGAATTCTTGAGCCTAGGTATTAAGGTCGTATTTTGTTGTATTGTAGGAAACACATGAAGTCCTCGATGAGAATATGTCGTTTAGAACAAAACAAGAACATAATAAGAACAGAGAGCTTTCTTCTTCTTCTTCTTCTTTTTTTTTTCTTTGTTTCCTAAAATGGTAAGTATAAAGTCTTGGGATGTAAATAAAGACTTTTTACTATGGGTTGCCCAACAATTGGTGTACAAAAGTTAAGAGGTATGTTTGATAATAGGAACAAAAGGTTTATATTAATATGAAGTCCTTTGATAAGTAAAAAATTTAGACATAGGGCATTACAAGAATTGAACTCAAAACCTCTTGCACTCTAAGTGAGAATCATACCACCAAAACAAATATTTTTAGCTTCTATTCAAATATATTTTTCTCCGAGTGGTTGGACGGCTATAAAATGAAAAGTTGAATTGTTATAATATACCAGGGTTATCAAATAAATCAACAACCCAACAAAGGAAACAAACTAATCAATTTGGGTTGGATTGATTCGGTTCAGTACATCAGTTTGTTTGATTTAATTCTTCCATTTTGCCTCGTATGACAAGAAAATAAAATTGTATTGAATGCACCTTAGTTTCATTTATGAAAGACTCATATGAAACATACTGGCAATAATAGTACTAAGAGTTAGAGTCTATAAGCATTTCATGAACTTAAGTGCAACTCATGCTTCTTTAAAGCTGAATATACTTTAGTTAAGTAACGGGAACTTTAAATTACTTCATGTGGAGCTTCAATTACTCTATGCTAGTTACAATCTTTAGGATTGACTACTTGGACACGAGTTCATGGATTTAGGGAAATTTTTGTGTAATTATCAATTACAACTTATGTTTTCAAATTTTTAGGTCATAATTTAGGTAGTTTTCAAAGTATATTATCTAATATAATGAATCTATCTCCGAAAAAAAAAATTAAATTTCCTACTGATCTTGCTGAGACAACTTCTTCTATTCCAACCCTGAGTGTTATCTCGCCTTCTGCAAACACTCTCCAGGAACTAGTTTCTTGAAAAAACAGCACAAATATGATTAGTGGCCCCTGAATCCAGTATCCAGGTTAAGTGATCATACTCTACTAAACGTATTTCTACAACTAGTAAATCATATTTACCTTGTTGTGCCTTTTCGGCTTTATTCTCTGCAAGGTAATTTGGGAAGTGACTTTTCTTGTGCCCGTTTTTATTGCAATGGAAACATTTTCCATTATCTGCATTTTGAACCTTAAGTTTGTGGTCAGTAGGAATCTTATCTTTCCCCTTACCCTTTTTGTCAAATGCAACCCAAACTATTCGGTTTGCATTTCAGCAGGGGTCTAGGGGACATTCCGTAGTTAAAACAAACCTCAAATCTGTTGGGTTTTATGTCCTAAAACTCATAGTTTGTAAACAAAAACATATTCTATTTTCAATAAAGTTATTATTGTTGTTTATTCAGTAAAGATTGTTATTGAATAAAGTGAACTTTACGAAGATTAATCTAAATCCAATAAACTAAGAACACTCTAGCTATAGTATGATTACTTGAACTATATGTAGAGACATAAGAGTGGATCAAGTTCAAGTATATATAGTTAAAATGATCTATAGTATAAGGATAAGGCTGAGTACCTTATTCTAGGGACACTATGGATGCGGCCCACTTTTGTATATGATATAAACAATGTGATCACTAAATTGTACATGTGGAGACATGTGAGTGGGGGCATCCTATGCAATGAGTATTGCATAAGATCGGACCATGAAGAAAACCACTCTCACTTTATAATGTCGTTTACTGTTGAGATAGATTTTTTTTTCATTCGATAACCTAGGTAACTCGGTTTTAATCCTGAGCTAACCATCAACTCCTGTTTATTCGGAATTATCCTTAGATTTGCATGGGTGAGAGTGGCTCTAGTTCGCCAACTCAATAGGCCTCCCATTTCAGGGGTAAGACAGGGTGAATGGTTGGGGACGTGGGGTGCAAGATGGAATTCACTCCTACCCACTTTTAGGGATAGAAGAGAGGTAGTTCCCTTAAGCACTGACTCCAGGTCTTGAACAAGGGGCCCCACCCTCTCATTAGCCTGAGAGGGATTCGGTTTACTGATTGGACCACAAACCAATTGTTCATTAGAGGATCAGTGAGACATAAGGAAGAAGAAGTAATTTTAGGGGTAAAACGGTAAATTGACCCAGCTCTAGTTACGAACAACCTGTGAAGGATCGACTTATTAATCATGGTTATATCAAATGGACAGAAATATATCTATAGTGAGGGGAGTGCAACTACTAGGCTATAGTGGAGTGTCCTAGTAGTTAACGAATATTGGTTAACAAAGTTAATGAGTTTAACCGGTTAATCTTGGATGTTGGAGCCCATGATCTATAGGTCCATTAGGTCCCTCTGCTAGCTCATATCGGACTAAACCATAGAACAGTGTGACGAGTGAGTTCGAAGTGTTCAAATTCAAATTAGGAAATATGCGCTACATATACGATATATTTAACCGCATTTTTGTTTTATTTACGAATTAAACAAAAAGAGAGAATCTGAGATATGTAAATAAGATTTAAATATCTTAATCAATTATGTGTTCGAATTGATTGGGATTGGCATTTGAATTAATATTAAATATTAATTAAATAGTTCAATTAATCATTTAATGTTACTTTAATTTGAAATTCATTATTCAAATTAATTGTTGAATTAAAATGAAGAAAGTCAAAATGTTGACTCCATTTAATGAAAAATTCCATGTTAGTGGAATTTTGAGGTGTCAAAATTTTGTTTAACCAAACTTGCATGCTTGCCAAATAAATCCCACAAGTTTGAGTGGAATTTTAAGTGTCAAAATTTGGTTAACTCAAACATGCATGCTTGCCACATAATCCCAAACATTTGAGTGGAATTTTAAGTATCAAAATTTGGTGATCTCAAATTTGCATGAACATGCAAACATGACTCTTTAAATAGAGTGATCATGGTACATGGAAGGTCTTCTTCTTCCGGGTGAAAAACCATGAGAAAAACTTCTCACAAACACTCTCTTCACATATACAAAATCCCTACCAAGTTTAGTCACTCACCGGATTCCACAATTCCGTTCTAAGGCCAGAGGATAGTGGAGAAGACACTAGTGGTGGTTCGAAACTGGTTCGTGAGGAAAAAAGAGTTTGAACTACAAAAGGTTAGTATCTAAACTCATTAAGTTTTAATACTTATGAACATGCTAGTTATTTACTATAATTGATGTTCTAAAAGTGCCTAAGATCCAAATTGCTTCCGCATGTGTTATATTAACACCATCAAAATTATCATTTGCAAGTATTGTGTTTAGGTTTGATTTCCTTGTTGTGTAATTGTTTTTAATTTCTCAGAAGCGAGTAATTGTACTATTGAGCTTGACATGCTGAGATTTAAAACAAATTCTATTAGTGAATTGACTTAATCCTTTTTAATCCAATCAGGTTTAACAAATGTAATAATATACCCAAAAACTATTAATTTACAACGATACTTTAGTGAGTTAGAGCAATTACTACCGAGGGGCACTCAATCACTCCTTCACTAAACCAAGACATTCTTGACTTAAACACTAATCCCAGAATAACTCTTATTCCTATAGTATTTTAGTTATCGCTACTTTGGTTAAGAATATACTAACTCTTAGTAATTCTTCGTAAGTGTGACCCGCCATTTTCAGACCTCAGAGATCGGCCCCAACAATGCTATCAAATTAAAAAGCCAAAGTTAGGAATGAACCTAAGAAATCCTCTCAATTTCTAGAGTTTGCGTTGTTCCGACTCCCATGTTACGACCCTCTGAATGGGTAGTTGCTCTAGGGCAACATGCAGGCGGAACATGGGAATTTCACGATGCAACCTAGTGGTGGAGACCATAGGATGTGTTGTTCCTTCTCCCACTTACTATAAATACTTTCTCTATTCACCTTGTTATTGACTCATGCAAATACCTTCGGAATGGAGGACGCTCTTCGGGCGACACGAGGCCGAGCATGAATCTCACGGTGTGAATTATCCAGAGAGCGTAAAAAGAAAAGGATATATCTCATATACCTTTTTCCTCCCACTAAGTATTTTAGACGGTTGGGTATACTTATTACTTAGGTATATTCCGGCTAATTAAATATAACTTAAGTCTAGGTGATTTTTCCAAATATAACATTTATACTCGATTTTTACCTATATGTCTAGATAATTTTTCATTTTTTTTTTAAATCCTTACATCACTCACGCATGCTATTAAAACTGGACTAACTAAGCTCAAGTATTGACCCGATCTCCAGGTAGCAGGTGTTCCGTAAACCGTCAACTTAAGTACCTCCAGCCTTAGACAAGATCATGTCAGGTGAGCTTTCTTGTACCCACAGTTTTACAAGATATCGACCTATTTTAACTATTAAAATTCATCATGCTTGTTGTTAACCTTAAGTGAGTATGCATTTATCTTTGTTATAGATTTTAACGTCTATCTCGTTTTATGACGTTGAAAATAACCTATAACATTCTTCCAACATGCTTTATATAACAATTATATAATCATCCATTCCATGCAATAATATAACAATTTATATCTATCTCATGGAACCCTAAACATGCATACTATACATTATAACACTTACAACATACTTGGAATGCATGAAACATGCTTAGCCTATGGTGGGATTTTAAATCTATATGACATACTTTATGCACATACATTTTCTATTAATTAAAACTTACATTCATAATGCATAATTAATTAAACACACTAAAGTGGATTGGTTTTGGTATTTTAAATCAAGCAATTAACTAAATTATTACATTAATAATTAATAATAACTTGAACCGCTCCCAAGGATCAGGAACAGGCCAAACCAACCCTTACAAACGTTGAACCGGACCCTAACTGGCAGAAAAAAACACCCGAACCACCTCTTCCATCTTCTTCAGTTCAGCTTGCTATCTCTTCCATTTTCGATCAACCTAAAATGGACTCTAATGACTCCATAAAAATTACAGACCTTTCTTCACTCATTAACCCCATACACATTAGGCCAATTACTATAATTGAATACAATGGAAGCACAAAAAAAGAAAAAAAAAAAAAAAAAAAAAAAAAAAACCAAAACCATAAACATCCACTTTAGCAACCATAAAATTCATTCATGAAATGGTACCCACCATGTTCAAATTAATGTAAATGAAGTGCCTAAAAACTTGCTCTGATACCAATTGATGGTGTTGCTATAACACGTGCAGAAGAAATTTAGATCTTAGGCACTCTATGTACAACAATTATAGTAAATTAGCTAGCATGTTCAAAAGCATTAAAACTCAATGAGTTTGAATACTAACCTTTTGTAGGTCAAATTTCTTTTTCCTCACAAACCGGTTTCGAACCACCACTAATGTCTTCCCTACTATTCTTCGGCCTTAGAACGAGATTGTGCAATTCGGTGAGTGACTAAACTTGATAGGAATTTAGTATATGTAAAGAGAGAGTTTTTAGCAATTTTCTCAAAGTTTTTCAAGCAAACTTTCCATGTACCTTAATCAATTTATAGAGTCATATTTGCATGTTCATGCAAATTTGAGATTACCAAATTTGACACTCAAAATTCCACTCAAATTTGTGGGATTACGGCAAGCATGCAAGTTTGAATTAACCAAATTTTGACACAAAAAATTCCACTCAAATTTGTGGGATTATGTGGCAAACATGCAAGTTTAGTTAAACCATATATTGATACTCGATATTCCACTAACTCAAACATGGATTTTTCTATTGGGTGAAGTCAACATTTTGACTTTCTTTATTTTAATTCAACAATTAATTTAAATAATTAATTTCAAATAAAAATAATAATAAATGATTAATTAAACAATTTAATTAAAATTTAACATTAAATAAAATGTCAATCCCAATCAATTCCGGCACATATTCATTATATTGATTATGAATCCCTATTCATAATTAAAATATTTAAATCTTATTTAAAAATCTCTAATTCTCTCTTTTTGTTTAATTCATAATTAAAACAAAATGCGGTTAAATATATCGTATATATTTAGCGTATATTCCCTAATTTGAATTCAAACACTTCGAACTCACTCGTCACACTGTTCTAGGGTTCAGTCCGATATGAGCTAGTAGGAGGACCTAATGGACCTACAGATCATGGGCTCTAACGATCCGAGATTAACTGGCTAAACTCATTAACCTTGTTAACCAACATTCGTTAACTACTAGGACACTCCACTATAGCCTAGTAGTTGCACTCCCCTCACTATAGATATATTTCTGTCCATTTCATATTTCCATGATTAGTAAGTCGATCCTTCACAGGTTGTTCGTAACTAGAGCTAGGTCAATTTACTGTTTTACCCCTAAAGTTACTTCTTGTTCCTTGAGTCCCACTGATCATCTAATGAACAATTGGTTTGTGGTCCAACCACCAAACCAAACCCCTCTCGGGCCAATGAGAGGGTGGGCCCCTTATTCAAGACTTGAAGTCAGTACTTGAGGGAACAACCTCTCTATTATCCCTAAAAGCGGTAGGAGTGAATTTCATCTTACACTCTATGTCCCCAACTATTCACCAGTCTTACCCCTGAAATGGGAGACTTATTGAGTCGGCAAACACGGGCCACTCTCACCCATGCAAATCTAAGGATAATTCCGAATAAATAGGAGTTCATAGTTAGCTTAGGATTAAGATCGAGTTACCTAGGTCATCGAATGAAAAAATTAGTCTCAACAATAAACGACATTATAAAGTTGTGAGTGGTTTTCTTCATGGTCCGATCTTATGCAATACTCATTGCATAGGACGCCCCCACTCACATGTCTCCACATGTACAATTTAGTGATCACATTGTTTATATCATATACAAAAGTGGGCCGCATCCATAGTGTCCCTAGAATAAGGTACTCAACCTTATCCCTGTACTATAGATCATTTTGACTATATACTTGAACTTGAAGCACTCTGATGTATCTACATATAGTTCAAGTAATCATACAATAGCTAGAGTGTTCTTAGTTTATTGGATTTGACTATATACTTGAACTTCATCCACTCTGGTGTATCTACATATAGTTCAAGTAATCATACTATAGCTCGAGTGTTCTTAGTTTATTGGATTTAGATTAATCATTGTAACATTCACTTTATTCAATAAATTCAAACTATGAGTTTTAGGACATAAAACCCAACAAATACAATCAATTCTAGTGATTGATCATTAATAAAAGAAGACTAATGGAGATGCGGGTAAAAGAAGACTAATGAAGATGTGGGCAATCGATCCCCGTACCTCTCGCATGCAAAGAGAGCACTACCATCTTAGCTACATCCTCACAATTGTTACATCACAAAACTCATACGTCCCGTCATCAATAATAGTGAAAATGCAAAACTAAATAGTGAAAATGAAAAACTCTCTCTCCTCATTATGTCATAAATAAGAAAAAGTTGAAAAGAATAATATATTTAACAATTGATAGTATTCTTTGGAGATGCATGGTAACGATCCCTGCACCTCTCGCATGCAAAATAATTGCTCTACCATCTGGGGTACATCCCCACAATTATCCGGGCTCATTATGTCGTAAATAAGAAAAAATTGAAAAGAAATAATATATTGTGATTTTTCTTTTCTTCAATTTTGTACAATTTGTCCGAAAGTGTCATTTTTCTCCACATTTTTAACACTTTATGTTTGATTTGTTTGGAGAATTTTCTCGATCCCTTTATTTTGATCGCCCATGTTTGTTTGGGATCTTTGATTTACTTCTTTCCCTTCGATCAACACTGAGAGTATTGCCAGATGAATCTCTAATTTCCCATTTGGGAATACTTTTACCGACATCTCGAATTTCATCAAACTTAAGTTTATTAGATTCTCG
The DNA here is from genome assembly GCF_057944985.1 of Cucurbita pepo subsp. pepo. Classification (NCBI taxonomy): domain Eukaryota; kingdom Viridiplantae; phylum Streptophyta; class Magnoliopsida; order Cucurbitales; family Cucurbitaceae; genus Cucurbita; species Cucurbita pepo. The sequence goes on along the minus strand of NC_141800.1, from coordinate 9,127,454 downwards.
TGAACTGTTGATTGCAGCAACAACAGTATACCACGTCTCGGGTAAAGATGACATCAAAATTAAAGCTTTAATTTCATTTTTTAAACATAATTTCCACTGAGCTCAATTGACTGACAATCACGTTGAACTAATTTATATGATCTGCAACAAATCTACCTTCAGACATTTGTATATATTTGACAACATCTTCTTCATAGCCGACGAATTTTCGTACATATTCGACAACACCTTCAATAGGCCCGATGTCATCTTCTCTTTGATGATGTTGAACGTCGTGTTTCTGGACAGCATCAACCAGATCAACCGTAAGGTGTTACGATCCTTGAGTTTCCACTCCTCCGCGGTTATGGTATCCGGCTTCACCCCCAAAAGGGGTTTCTAAAGATTTTTATGGTACATATAATCTTCAATCTACATCTTCTAGAAACTGATATCGAATCCATCAAACTTTTCAATTATTGTCTTTGAACTTTCCATCCTCACAGATCGCGGTGAATCTCGCCTCGCTCTGATGCCCATTATTAGGTTCACACAACAACGCACACACTCGATCTAAATGAACACAAAAAACATGATAGAGAAAATGTAAGGAGATATATTGACTAAAAGTTTTGTATTAATGAAGTAGGCAAAGAGAGGGTATGAAGAATGAGAAATGTACATTTTGAAAGCATCGACTAATGGGTATATATATAATTTCAATTTATTATATATATAGATTTAACAGATATAACCGCCTACTATATATAAATATTTAGTATATATATTTATATATATTAGGCAAATGGATCGCCTACTCTATCAGATTTTTACTGCAAATAGTCAGCCTCCATATCCAACATTCGAGAGCCCAAATAGTTAGTTTTCTAAGAGAGTTTAAAGAAAAATAAGCAAATGGAGGCTCGAAATGTTGGAACCCATCTGTTTACTTTATGTAAACGTTTTAAGTTTCAAATTTAGAACTTTGCGTCCAAAATTCTTCATCTAGAGATTGATTCATTAAGAGCCCAAATAGTTAGTTTTTCTAGGAGAGTTTAAAGAAAAATAAGCAAATGGAGGCTCGGAACATTGGAACCCATCTGTTTACTTTCTGTAAACATTTTAAGTTTCAAATTTAGAACTGTGAGTACAAAATTCTTCATCTAGAGATTGATTCGTTTAATGGGTCTTATACAATTAGCTATAAGGTATGTTACGTTTAATGGGTCTTACACAATTAGCTGTAGGGTAAGTACACAGTTGAAAAAGATTATCATTAGCTTATCTGCTACGGCTACTAAGGTATGTTAAGGTATGTTTATTTGATACATACGTTTAATGGGTCTTATACAATTAGCTATAAGGTATGTTACGTTTAATGGGTCTTACACAATTAGCTGTAGGGTAAGTTAATAAACACAGTTGAAAAAGATTATCATCAGCTTATCTGCTACGGCTACTAAGTTAATGAACACAGTTGAAAAAGATTATCATCAGCTTATCAGCTTATCTCCTCCGCGGTTATGGTATCCCGCTCTTCTTTGGTGGCAATCTTATCTCCAGGAGTTCAAGGAAATAATCGACTGTTTCTCGCAAGGCGGTTGCTTATGCCACTGCCAAATTAACCTGGATCCAAGTCCTCTTGCGTGAGCTCGGGATTTCGCAAGCACGAAAATAATCGACTGTTTCTCGCAAGGCGGTTGCTTATGCCACTGCCAAATTAACCTGGATCGAAGTCCTCTTGCGTGAGCTTGGGATTTCGCAAGCACGATCGCCTAGCCTGGCGTGACAACATATTAGTGCCACCTATCTGTCCCTGATCGCCTATAGCATGTGGCATGACAACATTGGTGCCACCTATCTGTCCCCCAATCCAATCTTTCATTGTCCAGATTAGATAATCTATTGATTTATCCTTTGTTACAGATCTATAAATACATTGAGGTCTTGACCGGCCATTCAACATATTACACCATTAATATGTAATCATAAGGAAGAGTATTTATTAAAGCACTAGGTTGCTCGCCTTAATTTTTGTTTCCTAAGATGGTAAGTAAGACATGTTAATATTGAATATTAGTAATATTGAATTATTCTAATATTCAAGGAGTTATCAAATAAACCAACAACCCAACAAAGAAACCAACAAACTATTTAATTTGATATAATTGTGAACTCAATACCTCTCGCACCCGAAATAAGAATCATACCACTAAACCAAATGCCTTTGACGTGGATCAATCATTTTTAGTTGCTAGTCCATGTATTTTGTGTGCCTCAAGATTTGAAATTTATCCATGTATTTTTTTTTTTTTTTGTGCTTTAGAACCTACTATTATTGCCACGTTAATTTCACATTGTCCATCACATAATAGAATTTGTTCTTCAAATCAATTGGATGTAGTTCAATTAATATTATTAAGAAATATTGACATAAATAAAGTTCATATCCTATAATTCCTACCGTGTATCTTTGCGATTATGAATGACCCAACTCAAATTATTTTGGTTGAAGTTGCATTGCCACTAGAGCATATGCATTCCGTTGCATTGCCACTAGAGCATATGCATTCCTTTGGGATAGATAAATTTCACCACAAACTAAGTTTTTGAAAACACTTTTATTTTATATTTATTTTTTAATTTTTAATTTATTAATTTTTTTAGTTTTTAATTTTAGTTGTCAAAACCTAGATATGTCAAAACTACTTCTTTGTTACCCTTTAACAATATTTATATGCTTTTAAGTTTATTTAGTTTCTTTTTATTACTAAGTTTACTTCTATTTCATGTTTAAAAAAAATGTGCTAGTAAACATAATTAATAAACCCAGTTGCTTAATATATTTTAAATACTTACTCCATTTGTATTTACTTCATTTTAAATAAAAGTTTACCGTAATTAATAAACCCATGTGTTTAATACATTCTCCGAAAAAACAAATTTGTTTGTATTAAGATAAATTACAATGAATAGGAAGAGAAGAAATCTCGAAAATAAGTAGAAGGTTGAGAATTTTCACTCAACCACCCAATCAAACTTGATAGACTCATGTGCAATTCTACCGGAAACCCAATTCTACCCCCAACAATTGCTTGAAACTAAGAAATGAGAGAGATAATGCTGATTTTTAAGGGGAACATCTGAACTTCAGAGATCAATTTCATTCCTCTAAAATCTGATTTGTAGATAATAATTTGAGGATATATATAGTCTCCCCGCAAAAGAAGTTAGTGGCCTGGATTTAATCTCAATCCACTTGAATCTCCACCAATGACCAGGTCAATTTGACCATTACATACTTTATGAATTAAAAATAAATAAAGTTTTCTAACAACTCATCTAATGATGCTTGCAACTTCATCTTCACTTCAACTGTGTAAATATTCACTTCTAAAGCTCCAAATGGTTCTTTCTCAATCGAATAAGCTTGTAACACATGAAATGAGAGTTGAACAAAGCCTATCCAATTTTATAGATGAAGAATAAATGCTTGTTGAATCTTCTTGGCTGGTCTAGTTGGAACATTTGGATCACTGTGATCCTTATCATCTTCGCCCTCTTCAAAAGGATTCTTCCTCGAATCAGAAAAATCATCACCTACATCAAAAGGACTCAAGTCAACAACATTAAAAATTGAAAGTAGAATGTGTTGAAAATTCTCCAGGAAGATCATTTTATATGAAAATTCTCCAGGAAGATCATTTTATATGCATTGAAATTTTGTTTCTCAATTGTCTCGTTCACCTCTTTATGGAATGTTTTGATCAGACCTTAATTATGGTTGCTTTACTCACAAAAATATTTAATTCTTAAAATAACTTTTTGTTTCTCAATTGTCTCCTTTCACCTCTTTATGCAATGTTTTGATCAGATCTGCCTTACTTGTGGTTGCTTTACTAAAAAAATATTAGAATGAATAGGAAGCAAATCAAGAGGAGTAAGTGGATTAAATCCATAAATATCTTCAAAAGGAGAACAATGAGTAGTACTATGAATTGCTCTAAAGGAGAACGATACTATGAATTGCTCTATTATATGCCATCTCACAAATGGCAAACATTCGTCTCAAGACTTAATATTCTTAGAAATAATAGGCAGATTAAATCCATAAACATTTTCAGAAGGAGAACAAATGAGTGGTACTATGAATTTCTTTAAAGGAGAACGGTACTATGAATTCCTCGGTTATATGTCATCTCTACAAATGACAAACATTAGTCCCAAGACTTAATATATTCTTAGAAATAATAGGCAATAATCCAATTTATCCTGCACCATACTTCTCAAAAGTGACTTAAAAATTTAACTATCCCTATCTTTTTTGCGAGTAGCAAACCACATTTAAAGGTGTATACAGCCCATATAAAATATCTATCCCATTAAGGCACCACCATATTATAGAGCATTTAGGAATACAGAGCGGGGTGTTCAAGGTATCGATCCCTGTACCATCGCATGCAAACAGAGCACAGTACCATCTTAGCTACATTTCCACAATTCTTGCATAACAAAACCCAAAACTGTGCGTCGTGAAAATGAAAAAATATTTCTGATCGTTATGTTAAAAATAAGGAAAGATTGAATAGAAATAAAATATTAATAACTAATAGTTTCTTTAGGAGATGCACTCTACCATCTTAGCTTAATCCCCATAATTCTTACCTAACAAAACCCAAAACCCAAAAATGCAGGTCATGAATAATAGTGAAAATGAAAAAATATTTCTGCTCATTAGGTAAAAAATAAGGAAAAATTGAATAGAATAAAATATTGAAAATGAAAACTATCCCTTCTCATTATATCATAAATAAGAAAAATTTGAAATAGAAATAGAATATTTGGTAGTAGGATTCCTTTGGAGATGCAGGGTATCGCACCGTACTTCTCACATGCGAAGCTAGCGCTCTACCATCTGACCTACATCCCCACAATTCTTACGTCATCAAATCCTAAACCTACTATCACCAATAATAGTGAAAATAAAAAAATATCTATGCTCAATATATCAAAATAAGAAAAGATTGAATAGAAATAAAACCATTTGAGCTACATCCCAAGCAAAAAATATCTCTGCTCATTATGTCATAAATAAGGAAATATATTTTCTTCTAGAGATGCAAATATGCAAAGTAACGATCCCTATACCTCTTGCATGCTAAGCGAACGCTCTACCATCTAAGCTACATCCCCACAACTCTTATATCACAAAACTCTAAATTTTCTCTCATAAATAATAGTGAAAATGAAGAAATATTTAACGAATAGATTCTTTCGGAGATAAGAGGTATTGATCGCCATACCTCTCGCATGCTAAGCGAGTACTCTACCATCTGAGCTACATTCACACGATTCTTACATCACAAAACTCTAAATGTCTCGTCATCAATAAGAGTGAAAATAAAAAACTATCTCTGCACATTATGTCATAAATAAAAATAAATTGAAAATAATTAATATATTTAATAATTTATAGTTATCCTTTAGAGATGCCGTACCAGTCCCAGTCCCCATCTTGCAAAGCAAGTGCTCTACCATCTAAGCTACATCCCCATGATTCAAATGAGGTATCAATCCCCATACCTCGCGAGCGCTCTACGAGCTACATCCCCACATTACTTGCACCACAAAATCCTAAATTTTCTGTCTTTAGTAATAGTGAAAATGAAGAAATATTTAATAATAGATAGTTTTATTTTGGAGATGCGGGGTATCGATCCCTATACTTCTCGCATGCAAAGCGAGCGCTCTACCACCTGAGCTACATCCCCAAGATTCTTACGACATAAAACCCTAAACGTCTTATCATCAATAATAGTGAAAATGAAAAAATATCGCTACTCATTAATCCTTTAGAGATGCGAGTATGGATCCCCATACTTCTCACATGCTAAGAAAGCGATCTAAAATCTAATCTACATTCTCAGGATCCCCATGATAAGAAAGCGATCTAAAATCTAATCTACATTCTCAGGATCCCCATACTTCTCACATGCTAAGATCTAAAATCTAATCTACATTCTCAGGATCCCCATACTTCTCACATGCTAAGAAAGCGATCTAAAATCTAATCTACATTCTGATGATTCTGATTCTTACATCAGAAAACCCTAAACGTCCCGTCATCAATAATAGTGAAAATGAAAAAATATCTCCGCTCATGATGTCATAAATAAGGAAAGATTGAATAGAGTTTCTTAATCTAATCTACATTCTGATGATTTTGATTCTTACATCAGAAAACCTTAAACGTCCCGTCATCAATAATAGTGAAAATGAAAAATAACTCGGCTCATGATGTCATAAATAAGGAAAGATTGAATAGAGTTTCTTAATCTAATCTACATTCTGATGATTCTGATTCTTACATCAGAAAACCCTAAACGTCCCGTCATCAATAATAGTGAAAATGAAAAAATAATTCGGCTCATGATGTCATAAATAAGGAAAGATTGAATAGAGTTTCTTTTGGAGATGCGGGGTATCGATCCCCGTACCTCTCGCATGCTAAGCGAGCGCTCTACCATCTGAGCTACATCCCCGGAATTCTTGCATCACAAAACCCTAAATTTTCCATCATCAATAATAGTGAAAATGAAGAAATATCGCTACTTAACATGTCATGAATAAGGAAAACTTAAAAGAAATAACATTTTTAATAATAAATAGTTTTGTTTTGGAGATGTAGGGTATCAATCCCCATACCTCTCGCATGCAAAGCAAGCGCTCTACCATCTGAGCTACATCCCCACGATTCTTATATCACAAAACCCTAAACGTCTCGTCATCAATAATAGTGAAAATGAAAAACTATACCTGCTCATTATATCGTAAATATGAAAATTTTGAAAAGAAATAATATATTTAATAATTCATTCATTTGGAGATGCAAGGTATTGATCCCCGTACTACCCACATGAGAAGCAAGTGCTCTACCATTTGATCTACATCCGCACAACTCTTACATTGGAAAATAATAAACGTCCGGTCATCAATAATTGTGTAAATAAAAAAATATCTCGGCTCATTATGTCATAAATAAAGAAAGATTGAATAGAAATAAAATATGAATAACAAATAGTTTCTTTTGAAGATGCAGGGTATAGATCCCCATACCTTTCGCATGCTATGCAGGCGCTCTACCATCTGGCTAAATACCCACAACTCTTAAATCACAAAACCCTAAATTTTCCGTCATCAATAATAGTGAAATGAAGAAATATCGCTACTCTACATGTCAGGAATAAGGGAAAATTGAATGTAAAAAATATTGACATAAATAAAGTTCATATCCTATAATTCCTACCTTGTACCGGTAAGATTATGAATGACCAAGCTCAAATTATTTTGGTTGAAGCTGCATTGCCACTAAAGCATATGCATTCCTTTGGGATAGATATTGAAACAATACATTTGAATTTTAAGCAAAATTTCACCCCAAACTAAGTTTTTGAAAACAACTTTTATTTTATATATATTTTTTAATTTTTTTAATTTTTTAATTTTTTAATTTTTTAATTTTAGTTTTCAAAACCTACATTGATATGTAAAAACTACTTCTTTGCTATCCTTTAACAATATTTATATTGTAAAATGGGATCAACTTCTTTAAGTTTATGTAGTTTCTTTTTACGGATATGTTTACTTCTATCTCATATTAAAAAAAATGTTCTAGTAAACATATTTCCTCTTTTATTGGTATATATACTTACTCTATTTGTATTTACTTCCTTTTAAATAAAAGTTCACAGTAATTAATAAACCCATGTGTTTAATACATTCCCTAAAAGACAAACTTGTTTGTATTAGAATAAATTACAATGAATAGGAAGAGAATAAATCCCAAAAATAAGTAGAAGGTTGAGAATTTCACTCAACCACACAATCTAACTTGATAGACTCATGTGCAATTCTACCCCCAACAATTGGTTGAAACTTAGAAATGGTAGAGATAATGCTCGAATTTTTAAGGGAAACTTCTAAACTCGAGAGATCAATTTTATTCCTCTAAAATCTAATTTTCACATAATAATTACTTGAAACTTAGAAATGGTAGAGAGGGGAACTTCTAAACTTGAGAGATCAATTTCATTCCTCTGAAATCTAATTTTTACATGATAACTTGAGGACAGGAGGATATTTATAGTCTCCCCACAAAAGAAGTTAGTGACCTCGATTTAATCTCAATAATAGTGAAACTTAGAAATGGTAGAGATAATGCTCGAATTTTTAAGGGGAACTTCTAAACTTGAGAGATCAATTTCATTCCTCTGGAATCTAATTTTTACATAATAATAATTTGAGGACATTAGGATATTTATAGTCTCCCCACCAAAGAAGTTAGTGGCCTGGATTTAATTTCAATAATAATGAAAATGAAGAAATATTGCTACTCAACATGTCATGACATGAATGAGGGAAAATTGAAAGTAAAAAATATATTTAATAATAGATAGTTTTATTTTAGAGATGTAAGGTATCAATCCCTATACCTCTCGCATACAAAGCAAGCGCTTTACCATCTGAGCTACGTACCCACAATTCTTATGTTACAAAACCCTAAACATCTCGTCCTTAATAATAGTGAAAATGAAAAACTATCTCTGCTCATCATGTAGTAAATATGAAAATTTTGAAAAGAAATAATATATTTAATAATCGATTCATTTGGAGAAGGAAGGTATCAATCCCGTACTTCCAACATGGGAAGCTCTACCATCTGAGCTACATCCCCACGATTCTTACATTATAAACCCCTAAATGACCCGTCATCAATAATTGTGAAAATGAAAAAAATATCTCCGCTTATTATGTCATAAATAAGGAAAGATTGAACAGAAATAAAATATTAATAATAAAAACCAAATAGTTTCTTTTGGAGATGCGGGTGCGCGCTCTACCATCTGAGCTACATTCCCACAATACTTGCACCACAAAACCCTAGTAATATCGCTACTCAACATGTCATGACTAAGGAAAAATTGAAAAGAAATTACATATTTAATAATAAATTATTTTGGAGAAGAAGGGTATCGATCCACATACCTCTCACATGCAAAGCAAGCACTCTACCATCAGAGCTACATCCCAACAATTCTCATGTCACAAAATCCTAAATGTCTCGTCATCAATAATAGGTCCAAAATGGTAGAAAATTAGGTATAATTTATGAATCACTTCGACATAGAATGCATTGATATTATTATTTGGATTATCATTCACATTCACAATTTCATGGGAATGTATGTATTTAACGTGTGTCATTTTATTGTACTTATTTACTTCATTTTGGTGAGTATGCCTATCCAAATCTGAAGCAGGTCTTGTAGAGAGCTCTTTGTTCTTATTATGTTATTAAGACACATTCTACATCCAAGGCTTCAGTTCAACCGCATCGAGGACTTCATGTGTTTCATGCAATATGACAAAATACGACCTTAATACCTAGGCCCAAGGATTCATACATACATTTTAAGTGGCATAATAAGGGCATTTGGTCTAGTGGTATGATTCTCGCTTTGGGTGCGAGAGGTCTCGAGTTCGATTCTCGGAATGCCCCTTCAAGAGTAGCAACCTAAAGTCTTTCTTTACATCCCAATGCTTACATGTTTAAGTTTTGATATCTCTTTTCTAATTCCTTTATGTCGACTTTGTTGCCCAACAATTGATGTAGAGAAGTTAAGAGGTATGTTTGAAAAGTAAATAATAGGAACAACAAGTTTATATAAATATAAATAAATATGAAGTTCTTTGATAAGAAAAGATTTAGATATAGGGGCATTTGAGGTTGCACCGTAAGTGAGGGTCGTACCACTAAACCAAATGCCTTTTCTTAAATACCCAATATTTTTTTTGCTTCTACTCAAATATATTTTTCTCTATGTGGTTGGACGGCTATAAAATGAAAAGTTGATGGTCTAATATTTTACTTGTAAGTAAGGCATTTTATATTGAATTGTTATAATATACGAGGATTATCAAATAAACCAACAGCCCAACAAAGGAAACAAACTAATCAATTTGGGTTGGATTGATTCGGTTTAGTTTATCAGTTTGTTTGATTTAATTCTTCTATTTTGCCTCTATGACAACAAAATAAAGTTGTATTGAATGGACCTTAGTTTCATTTATGACAAACTCATACGAAACATACTGGCATTAGTAGTACTAAGAGTTGGAATCTATAAGCATTTCATGAACTTAAGTGCAAACCATGCTTCTTTAAAGATGAGATGAACTTTAGTTAAGTAATGGGAACTTTAAATTACTTCATGTGGAGCTTCAATTACTCTATGCTAGTTACAATCTTTAGGATTGACTAATTGGACACAAGTTCATGGATTTAGGGAAATTTTTGTGCAATTATCAACTACAACTTATGTTTCCAAATTTTTAGGTCATAATTTAGGTAGTTGGTGTTATGAGTCGTAAACTTGTTTTTTACATAATATGGTAGTTGAACTGTCATTCCGATGAGATGGACAAAGAAATTGTCTTTGAAATGACTAATAGACCTAGGTTCATCGTTGTTGTCTTCTAACTGTGATTTTGCAAAAAGCTTAACTAATATAAACTATTATCCGACAAGATCTTTAAGTTAAATCAAGAATATACCCTACACATCATTCAAGATGGCAATAAAATGGAGTTAAATTGAACCCACTTTAGTTTCGTGTTTGGTGTGTTCAAGATAAAGCATAATTGTATTTATGATATTGAGCTTGGGGTCTATAAGAATTTAATGATCATAAGAGAAATTCCAGTTTTATTAGAGGAGACCAAATTTATTTAAGGTACTAGGAATTCGACATGGCTTAAGAGTTGCGTGGGTGCTCATTTTATCCATGTTCTCCACTTCCTCCCATTTCCTCCTCTTCCTCCATCACATTCTTTATTTCTCTTCCCATTTCTCAATCTCCAACTTTCTTCATCCCTAACCAATGCCGATTTGAATAAAGAAGGAGAAAAAGAAAGAGAGTGAAGGAAGTCGGAGAGTTATTACGGATAAATGGAGAAAAAAATTTCTTTAAAATAATAAACAGACCCAAGCTCATCGTTGTTGTTGTCGTTTACTTGTGATTTTGCAAAAAGCTTAACTAATATGAAATATCAAGGTAAATCAAGAATATATCCTACACATCATTCAAGATGACAATAAAATGAAGTTCAATTAAAACGCACTTTTAGTTTCCTGTTTGAAAGGTTCAAGATGAAGCATAATTGTATTAATGATATTAAAGAGATTCATGTTTTATTAGAAGAGATCAACTTCATTTAAGGTACTAGGAGTTTAAACTACTTCCATTAATTTCAATCACTCTACCAAGATTACAAATTTAGGGTTGGCTAATTGGACATCAATTCTCTACCTTTAGGTTATAATTTAGGTAGTAACCATTATAATATTAATGAGCATAAGAGTTACAATTCTTTCATGGACTATATGTGTTATAGTTAAAAGCATATATATATATATATATATATATTATATTATGTATGTTGAGGTCTGGATAAAGCACAAAGTAGCAAGGAACACCATTGTCAACTCTAGAACCACCCACAACTAGTGATCGAGACCAATGCAAAATATTTTAGCATCCTTTGGCATCGAGATACAGGAAAGATGAACACCGTCAAATTGGAAGCTTTATCAGTCTTAAGAGTCACAATGAGAACTCTAATCAAGCTGGAGCCTTGGACTAGGCAAATCATTTTGTGATAGTTGAAATGGATGACTTTGACGTCGTGTTAGGGATGAACGTCCTACTGGAACACAAAGTCATTTACATGTCCCTAGCAAAATTCCTAGTAGTAACGGAGTCTAATCCGACGATCATTCAGAAAAACATCCATCAACCAAGAGGGGTGAAAATGATGTCGATACTACAGTTGAGAAAGAATCTTAGCCATGATGAATCTACGCTTGCTACTATTGTTGTAATTGAAAAGGGGAGCTCGAGTGAGTCAACCTCAATAGAAACCTTGTTGCCACTACATGAACACCACGATGCAAAACAAGAAGGTCAGATAATGGATTTATCCCAACCAGGAGAGATAAATCACAAGATTAGTTTTATGTTGCAATCGAGATCGCCTGCCACAAACAAATGTCATGTGGCTGAGCTTAAGCTAGCTAAATTCTATGAAAAGCTAAATGACTTGTTAACTGTCGAGTTCATTAGACCCCCAAAGGCTCTTGTCAGTGATCACTCAAATGCTAGGCAAAGACACCAAGCCAACACCAATATTGGAGAAGGAAGACAAAAACAAGCCACTGAAGCAACACATATTCACATAGAAATACCAGACGGATGAAGAGAATGGTCAGTCAGAAGCGTCGACAACAATAATTTCAAGAAAAATAGAGAGTTCATATAAGTTAACGTTAGATCAACTTCGAGTTCAAAGCAACAAGAACCAAAGACGGGTGCAAAAATACTATGGACTAGTCGAAGTTATCCACAAGATTATCAAAACACCATATAGGATCCAATTGCTCTTATGGATGCGGACTAATCTTGTTGTCCACGTCAGTAACTTGAAACGTTATTATTCGGACCAAGAAGACATCAAGCAGAAGCAGGTGGTATGACGTCATGCAAAGAAGAAAAAATTTCATGTGAAGAAAGTAGGAAAGACACCAACAGAGAAGAAATGAAGAGTCAACGAACCGAGAAGTGATTTTCAATAGCACCTAGTAGATTGGAAGAGACTCCTCAACGAGAGACTGGGGCATTTCAAATGCTATTCAAGAATGGTTCCCTTCGGTTGTGGGCTGGATCTTCTGACTATTTACGTTCGGTTGTGGGCAGGATCTTCTGACTATTTACGTGAGTTGGGCTTGGAGCATGCATGTAGGTTGAAGAATGCTTCCCTTGTTCTTCTTCCCTTTGTATTTTTTTTTTTTTTTTTTTTTTTTTTTTTTTTTTTTTTTTTACCAAACATCCATTTAAATTATTTCTTTATTCAATTTGATATAATTGTTGGGGCATTTCCAAGAATCAAACTCGATCCCTCTCGCACCCGAAGCAAGAATCATACCACTAGACCAAATGCCCTTGTAGTGGATCTTTTGACTATTTACGTGATCCTTATACGACTCACTGAAAATTTTGGTACCCTTCTCATTCCTATTCTCTATTACGCCTCTTCTCGCTCTCTGAAACTTCTTTAAATGTTATTGTTCACTGGTTATTTGGGCGCATCTTCCTTAAAAGGATTGTGACGACAGATGACCTAAGTAAAACTACTATTGGGAGATTAGTGCAATAGAGAATCTGTGCCCCTTAACATAACAAAGAGTTCCTAGAAAAAAATATCATAGAACAATTTGTGTGGGTCGAGGGTGTAACGCCTTTCGCACCCGAAGCAAGAATCATACCACTAGACTAAATGCGCTTGTAGTGAATCTATAATTTTTAGTTGCTAGTCCATATATTTTATGCGCCTCTATATTTAAAATTTATCCACATGTTTTTGTGCTTTAGAACCTACTTGTGCCTTTAAGATTATGAATGACCCAGCTCAAAATTATTATGGTTGAAGCTGCATTGCCACTAGCATATGTGCATTCCTTTCGGATTTACTTTGTCCCTTTCACAATTTTACTAGTCCCTTGCTACCATACCATTTAACAATATTTATAATATTTACTTCGTCCCTTTCACAATTTTACTAGTCTCTTGCTACCATACCATTTAACAATATTTATAATACGTTGAGCAACAATATTTATAATACGTTGAGCAACAATATTTATAATACGTTGAGCAACAATATTTATAATACGTTGAGCAACAATATTTATAATACGTTGAGCAACAATATTTATAATACGTTGAGCAACAATATTTATAATACGTTGAGCAACAATATTTATAATACGTTGAGCAACAATATTTATAATACGTTGAGCATTCGTTGCTACTATTTAACCGTACTTCGTCCCTTGCTACCATACCGTTGCTACTATTTAACCGTACTTCGTCCCTTGCTACCATACCGTTGCTACTATTTAACCGTACTTCGTCCCTTGCTACCATACCGTTGCTACTATTTAACCGTACTTCGTCCCTTGCTACCATACCGTTGCTACTATTTAACCGTACTTCGTCCCTTGCTACCATACCGTGTACTTCGTCCCTTGCTACCATACCATTTAACAATATTTATAACGGGATTGCTATCTCATGCTAGAAAAAACGTGCGAGTAAATTGATAACCGAAGTAATAAGAGAATTAAGGACAAGGGCATTCTAAGATGTGAACTCAGGACCTCTCACACCCTAAGTAAGAATAATACCACTAGACCAAATTTCCCTTCTTGAACATCTATCATTTTTAGCTCTCACTCGATATGATTTTTTTTCTCAAGTTTGAAATCTATATTTGTTGGGAGTTGAGGGGCTAAAAGTTCTTATTATGTGTTACCTTTGGCATATTCACAATATCATGGGAATGTATGTATTTAACATTTGTCATTTTAATGTGTGTTTATTTACTTAATAAATATCTTCAATTCTACAATTTCTTGAAGGGGCACATTTTGAGGATTGAACTCAAGACCTCTCGCACCCAATGCAAGAATCATACCACTAGACCAAATGACCTTGTTATGCCATTTGAAACGTATGTATGAAGCCTTGAGCCTAGATATTAAGGTCGTATTTTGTTGTATTGCAGGAAACACATGAAGTCCTCGATGAGAATATGTCGTGGAGAACAAAACAAGAACATAATAAGAACTTCTTTTTTTTTTTTTTTTTCTTTGTTTCCTAAGATGGTAAGTATAAAGTCTTGGGATGTAAACAAAGACTTCTTAGTCTTTGTTGCCCAACAATTGGTGTACAGAAGTTAAGAGGTATGTTTGATAATAGGAACAAAAAGTTTATATTAATATGAAGTCCTTGGATAAGAAAGGATTTAGACATAGGGGCATTACAAGAATTGAACTCAAAACCTCTTGCACCCTAAGTGAGAATCATACCACCAAACAAAATATTTTTAGCTTCTAATCAAATATATTTTTCTCTGAGTGGTTGGACGGCTATAAAATGAAAAGTTGAATTCTTATAATATACCAAGGTTATCAAATAAACCGACAACCCAACAAAGGAAACAAACTAATCAATTTTGGTTGGATTAATTCAGTTTAGTTCATCAATTTGTTTGATTTAATTCTTCTATTTTGCCTCGTATACCAAGAAAATAAAGTTGTATTGAATGCATTTATGACAAACTCATATGAAACATACTGACATTAATAGTACTAAGAGTTGGAGTCTATAAGCATTTCATGAACTTAAGTGCAACTCATGCTTCTTTAAAAATGAGATAAACTTTAGTTAAGTGTCAGGAACTTTAAATTACTTCATGTGGGGCTTCAATTACTCTATGCTAGTTACAATCTTTATGATTGACTAATTGGACACGAGTTCATGGATTTAGAGAAATTTTTGTGTAATTATCAATTACAATTTATGTTTTCAAATTTTTAGGTCATAATTTAGGTAGTTGTTATTATGGGTCATAAACTTGTTTCTTTGCATAATATGGATTTAGTTGAACTATTATTACCGATGAGATGGACAAAGAAATTGTCTTTGAAATGACTAATAAACCTAGGTTCATCGTTGTTGTCTTTTAACTGGGATTTTGCAAAAAGCTTAACTAATATGAACTATCATGCCACAAGAACATTAAGGTAAATCAAGAATATACCCTACACATCATTCAATATTGGCAATAAAATGGAGTTAAACTGAACGCACTTTAGTTTCATGTTTGGCGTCTTAAGGATAAAGCATAATTGTATTAATGATATTAAGCTTGGAATCTATAAGAATTTAATGATCATAGAGAAATTCCTGTTTGATTAGAGGGGACCAACTTTATTTAAGCTACTAGGAGTTCAAATTGGCTTAAGAGTTGCGTGCGTGCTCATTTTATCCATGTTCTCCACTTCCTCCCATTTCCTCCTCTTCCTCCATCACATTCTTTATTTCTCTTCCCATTTCTCAATCTCCAACTCATCCTTTCTTTATCCCTAACTAATGTGGATATGAATAAAGAAGGAGAAAAAGAAAGAGAGTGAAGGAAGTCGGTATGGATTTAGCTTTGGAACTAGACATCGATGAGTGTGATCTAATGAACATCTATACAGGAAATTTAGTGACTTCGCTTTCGGCCAACCAGGTGAATGGTGTTACTATTAGCTTGGTTGGATGAATTGTATGAGATATTAAGAACGCGTGCTCCGTAGCCCCTCCACGTGTCACTTTGTGAGTGTTTGACATGTATTATGTTATGTTATGTTGTAACGCGAATTCAAATGAGGATTAATTTCTCAATTTTTTCATTTTGACCCATCTTTCCTAACTAGAGGTCCGTAAGATCCCTAATTAGAGTTCAATAAGAAGAAAAAAAGAAAGAAAGGAAAAAAAATGAAGAAGAAGAAAATAAAGGGGAATTGTTTTGAAAGAGAGTTAGAGAGAAATTTTGTACAGTTTTATGAAGAAATTGGATTTGAATCAGGAACTGTCCATTATTTCTTTTTATGACTAATTATAAATAAAGAGAAAAATATATTTGTAGAGATAGATTAAACTCTAAATATTTTAATTTTATAGTATTTTCTTATTTTATATTAATTTACTTTTATTTTTATTTGTTTTCACTTTCAATTTTAGTTTCTATTTGAGTTTTGAACTCTAGCGACTCAAAAGTTTCTACTTAATTTAAGGTCGTTACTGTATACGTACCATAAATATTGAATGCGGAAGACTTCATTTAAATTCCATAAAACATAACCTTTAACTTAAAACACAGCCATGAACTTACGTGTTTCAAAAACATCTTTAAAACGACACAACAAAAGACCCGGAATAAAATAAATAAGCATTTAAGTTTAAAACATCTTATTCTATCCTAAGTCTAAGAAAATAAATACCACTATCCTATGCATGTGCCATGATCTCGAGTTGCGATGCCGTCGTCAGCCGTACCGAAATGTCTTGCCTTAACCTAAAAAATGTAGTAGCACATGGCTTGAGTATTTAAAGAAATACTCGGTAAGTGACCCCACTATTGGGGTTAAATGCAACAATCACATGCAATGAAATGATGGGACCTATCTTTCGTTTCATTTCGTTTTTCCTACGGTGCTATCCTAACGGGTAATCGTGGACGTGTACCATATACTCTACACACAGCCCATACGTGCGAGTATGGGCTCACCAGCTAGTTTGCACACCGCTGGGCCACTGTTCTTATCCGGTGGGCATACTCTGGGAGCCCCTTATGCCGGGACCCGTTAAAACTAGAACCGTCACGGCAGCGCTATGCAATGCATAATGATCGTTGTCCTGCAATTGGATGTACGCGTCCGTACCCTCGTGATGGGATGGGGGTATCCCCCCAGATGCATGAACACACATAATGCATGAGGTCCTCCTATTTATACATTTATCTTTAATGACCATAACCCCCCTGTTACGTTCTAGGCTTCATGTCATTCTCATTTTCATTTCACATTTCATACACATTTCTATCGGGGTTATGGTTCCAGACAATTTACCATGTTTCATGTCATACAATTCATGCTGTTCACATTCACATATTCCATACAAACATGCCATAATCATTCAAGGACCTCATATCGTTACATGCATTACACATCACATCAGACTAAAAGCATATATAGCATACATTTAAGTTCACATAACTACGTACTTAAGCACAATAATCTAGCATACAATGTATCATATCATAAACAAGTCATAACGTAAACACTTCATAGTCATATCGTTCTCTAACTTACCATAGCCTTAACGTTCTTATACCTATCACAGACATATCATTACGTAACATACCTTAGTCATATCGTCATAAGAACGTACCCTAACGCTATCGTTCTATCAATCTATCACAAACCTATCCCTTTCTACCCATAACCTAACCGTATTCTTTCATCAATCTCTCCTATTCATAGCACTCCGGTATGTAACCTAACCTTAACGTTTCATGAACGTATCTTACTCCTATCGTTACATTTCGTTTTGTGCATCCTTCTCGTATCCTATCTCAAACATATCCTTGAGCACATCGTACCATAATTCTTAACCACATATTATAACATAACATAACATATAGGAAGCATATCAATCCACAGACAATTCACACATATCAATATATATGATACGTGCAGAACCACAGGGCACGTGTCAACATCAAATATAACAATGCCGATAGTAAGGTCACTTACTTGGCTAGCTTAAGTCGTTGTCACAAATATATCTTTAATGAAAGTTTAATTCCGTCATTTGAAATCCGAGTCAACCTATATGAGCTCATGACATCAGTTTCAAGTTTGAACTCTACAAAATTATTTCTCTAATTTACATTGGTCATCGTAAAATTCTGATATTTCGTGTTAAGACAAAATTTAAAGGAGCTCACTGCCTTCTGATATTACCTGTTTTATGGTTAAATCGTGTGCAACAAATCTTTCCTCAATCTCCCTCCCTCCCTCTAATTATTTTCATTTGTAAATAGGTTTTTCAATTGTGTAAACAGATATTACTGGCCAATTGTAAGTTGATTGTTTGGTTACGATCTTCTAGTTTATAGATCTGCCAACTAAAATTTTATTGAATCTAACCTTGTAACCTTATTTTTTATAACTTAAAAGTCTAACAAAACCTAATCAATGGGATATCGGATTCCCATAAAAGAAAGGATCATTGCCAACATATTCTATAGCAAATGACCTAGACTAGACCTCTTCTACCGCATCAAGAGGAAATCCTGATCCATCCCGCATTTGAGAAAGTTTAGCTATGCCCAAAGCTCTTTCAAAGGAAAGCACAAAGACCGCTCATGGTAGTTGATTTTCTCACAAAATGAATATGAATAAGTAAGGCAAAAATAATTATGAGCAGTCAATTTCCTAAAATCCCATATTTGGGTTTGATAATCGAAGGAGTGCAAACTTTTTTTCATAAAAACTTCGACGAGGAAAGGCCATTAGTTTTCAAACTAGAAGATAGCTCAACCACGAGGAATTGGTATTACAGGACCTGTTAAAATATGAAAGAAGATTTGATCCTAAATTAATTTCTTATAACCATAACTATAAAAGAAAAGGAAATCTGAGATAGGATTTTACCGTAATAACAGACAAAAATCTCTAAATCTGCAATGTGTTGGAAGCCCATTTTACTTCTGCTTGTTTTTCTGTATTTTTTTTTTTTTTTTTCCAGTTGGGGTAAGGATGGGTTGAGGAGAGATAATTGTTGGAAGGGATGAGAGGTTAGTGGAGAGAAGTGGAGAATTTTTTTTTATTTTTTTAATTTTAATTTTAATTAATTTATTTATTATTATTATTATTTTAACTATTTTTATAATTATTTTTATTTGTTTATTTCTTTATTTATTTTTGGGCTATTACATGAACCCTCCAAATTTGGGTTGTGATAGATTAATATTAGACCAGTCGAATTTTAGATTATATAGATATTTCTTAGAATAAAGAGTCGTATATCTCTAATGACTTAGTTGGATGACACGTCTCGCCACGATCAAGTAAACAGTCTAACCCTATTTCGAAGTATATGATATGTTTTAAAACTTGAATGAATTTATTGTATGTTTTGAGTTTCGTGGTAGTTATAAAATGTTCTTGGACATTAAAGAGTGAATGTTAACCATATAAGACAATACTGGATCAAAGTTATAGTGTTTAGATATGGTGAGGAGGAAAAGAGTGGTAGTAAGATATCTAAATAGCCTTAGGACAATAGAGAGTTGTTACTACAGAGTGCGAGACATCTAACCAATGAAATTTTGGTACTAGAAATGATGAAACTGGAGATGGTTCCTAAACGTCTGTATGAACCATTTCCAATCGCACTTTCTATGGTTCTCTGGCAGCTTTTGTAAAGCTAACTCGTTTATATTTTTCCATAACGCAGCTCGCACAAACACCTATATCAATAGAATTTAGGCCTTCTAAAACTCCATTCACAGTCATCATCTCATTTTCTATAATCTCATATGTGCAAGTCTATTGACACTACTGTAAGGTGTATAAACATGATTGTTGTTGCTCAGAGTGCTTCCAATTCAAGTAGACTTTAATTGAAAGAACTCTTAGCAATAGCAACCATGTTTATACACCCTACAATGGGTGTATACGGTTCCAGATTTTGTGTCATGCTACCACCATGACACCCTTCACAATCTTCCCCAAACTCTTTCCAAACTCGGCTGCATAACCTGTGCTGTCCAATTGACCAATAGAGATCAGATTCTTCTTGAGATCAGGAATATATCTGACATCCTATAACGTCCACCCATTTCCTGCTAGAGTTTGTATGCAGACATCTCTCTTCCCTTCAATCTCCAACGTTTTGTTGTCGGCAAGATATACCTTCCCAAAATTTCCTTATTTGAAATGTTGAAACAATTCCTTACTTGAAGACAAATGAAACGATGCAACTGAATCTAAAATCTAGAATTCAGTTGGGCTATTCATGCTACGAATTAGAGCATCCTCCGTATCTTCTACTGAATATATAGAATCAATGTCATTTTCAAATTTGTGATTTTTCTTTTCTTCAATTTTGTACAATCTGTCCGAAAGTGTCGTTTTTCTCCACAATTTCAACACTTTACGTTCGGTTTATTTGGAGATTTTTCTCGATTTCTTGATTTTGATCGCTCATGTTTGTTTGGTCTCTTTAATTTACTTCTCGTTTGGGAATACTTTCACTGACATCTCGAATTTCATCAAACTTTAGTTTATTAGATTCTCGTGAAATGTTGATTGCAGCAACAACAGTATACCACGACTCGGGTAAAGATGACATCGAAATCAATGCTTTAATTTCATATTTGAACATAATTTCCACTAAGCTCAATTGGCTCACAATCACGTTCAACTAATTTATATGATCTGCAACAAACCTAAATTCAGAAATTTATAAATTGAACAACCTTTGCATCAAATACACCTTGTCCATAGCCGATGGATTTTCGTACATATTTGACAACACCTTCAATAGGCCTTGTCGTCTTCTCTTTAATGATGTTGAACGTCATATTTCTGGACAGCGTCAACCAGATTAAGCCTAAGGCGTGACGATCCTTGAGCTTCCAGTCCTCCGTGGTCATGATATTCTACTTCACCCCAAAAGGGGTTTCTGAAGATCTTTTTGGTCATATAATCTTCAATCTGCATCTTCTAGAAATTAATATCGAATCCATCAAACTTTTCAATTCTTGTCTTTGAACTTTCCATCTTCACATACCGTGATGAATCTCACTTCGCTCTATACCAGTTACTAGGATCACACAACAATGCACACACTCGATCTAAATGAACACAAAGAGCTTGATAGAGAAAATGGAAGGAGAAATATTGACTAAAAGTTTTGTATTAATGACTTCAAGGTATGCAAAGAGAGGAGGTGAAGTATTAGAAATATAGCACTGACTAATGGGTATATATATGATTTCAGTTTATTATATATATATATATACAACTTTAACCGATATAACCGCCAAATATATATAAATATTTAGTATATATATCTCTATCATATTTTTACTATAAATAGTTAGGTATCAAATTTTTACTATAAACAGTCAGCTTCTAGCCCATATTTAGTATGTGATGTCCCAAGATTTTTACTATAAATAGTCAGCTTCTAGCCCATATTTAGTATGTGATGTCCCAAGATTTTTACTATAAATAGTCAGCTTCTAGCCCATATTTAGTATGTGATGTCCCACATTGGTTGGGAGGAGAACAAATCACCATTTGGGTGTGGAAACCTTCACTAGCAGACGCGTTTTAAAGCCTTGAGGGGAAGTCCGAAAGGGAAAGCCCAAAACCCCTAGCCTGAGGGGAAGCCCGAAAGGAAAAGCCCAAAGAGAACAATATCGGCTGGCGGTGGATTTGGATCGTTACATTATATATATCTCTATTAGATTTTTACTCTAACTAGTCTGCCTCCATATCCACCGATTTTTATATAAATAGTCAGCTTCTAGCCCATATTATATATAAATATTTCACTATTGTATATAAATATTTAATAGCCTTTTAGTTTTTCCACAACCTATTATATATAAATATTTAATAGCCTCTTAATTTTTCCACGCCTACTATATATAAATATTGAATACCTGTATGTAAATATTTCTCGATTAGATTTTTACTATAAATAGTCAACCTCCATATCCAGCCTACTATATATAAATATTGAATACCTGTATGTAATTTAATAGCCTCTTAGTTTTTCCATAGCCTATTATATATAAATATTTAACTATTATATATAAATATTTAATATCCTCTTAGTTTTTGCACAGCCTATTATATATAAATATTTAATAGCCTCTTAATTTTTCCATGCCTACTATATATAAATATTGAATACCTTTAAATATTTCTCCATTAGATTTTTACTATAAATAGTCCACCTCCATATCCAGCCTACTATTTATAAATATTGAATAATGTAAATATTTCTAGATTAGATTTTTACTATAAATAGTCAACCTCGATGTAAATATTGAATACCTGTATGTAATTTAATAGCCTCTTAGTTTTTCCACAGCCTATTATATATAAATATTTAACTATTTATATATAAATATTTAACTATTTATATATAAATATTTAAGTCAACCTCGATGTAAATATTTCTCCGATTAGATTTTTACTATAAATATCAACCTTCATACTTAGTTTGTCTAGGCCTACTATATATAAATATTTAGTATATTATCTCTATCACATTCTTTACTATAAATAGTCAGCTTGCGTGAGCTCGGGATGTCGCAAGCACGAGTGTCTAGCCTGTGGTGTGACAACATTGGTGCCACCTATCTGTCCGCCAATCCAATCTTTCATCGATTGAGGTTGATTATTATTTCGTTCGTGAAGGAGTATTAGGCGTAATGCTTAGTTTGTCTAGGCCTACTATATATAAATATTTAGTATATTATCTCTATCACATTTTTTACTATAAATAGTCAGCTTGCGTGAGCTCGGGATGTCGCAAGCACGAGTGTCTAGCCTGTGGTGTGACAACATTGGTGCCACCTATCTGTCCGCCAATCCAATCTTTCATCGATTGAGGTTGATTATTATTTCGTTCGTGAAGGAGTATTAGGCGTAATGCTTAGTTTGTCTAGGCCTACTATATATAAATATTTAGTATATTATCTCTATCACATTTTTTACTATAAATAGTCAGCTTGCGTGAGCTCGGGATGTCGCAAGCACGAGTGTCTAGCCTGTGGTGTGACAACATTGGTGCCACCTATCTGTCCGCCAATCCAATCTTTCATCGATTGAGGTTGATTATTATTTCATTCGTGAAGGAGTATTAGGCGTAATCTGAACTTAGTAGTACATCGTCCAGATTAGATAATCTATTGATTTACTCCCATTCAACCTAACAACACCATTAATATGTAATCATAAGCAAGAGTATTTATTAAAGCACTAGGTTGTTCGCCTTAATTTTTGTAGGAAAAAACAAACTTGTTTGTATTAGGATAAATTATCACGAATAGGAAGAGAAGAAACACGGGAAATAAGTAGAAGTTGAGAATTTCACTCAACCACACAATCGAACTTGAAAGACTGAATGGCTCAGATGCAATTCTACCCCAACAATTGCTTCAAACTTAGAAAGTGCAGAGATGATGCTAGAATTTTTAAGGGAAACTTCTCAAGTTCAGAGATCAATTTCATTCCTCTTAAATCTGATTTTTACATAATAATTTGTGGATATTTATAGTCTTCCACACAAGAAGTTAGTGGTCTGGATTTAATCTCAATCCCCTTGAATCTCAACAAAAAATGAGGTCAATTTGACAATTTGACCATTACATACTTTATCAATTAAAAATAAATAAAGTTTTCTAAGAACTCATCTAATGATGCTTGCAACTTCATCCTCTACTTGAATGGTGTAAATATTCACTTCTAAAGCTCCAAATGGTTCTTCCTCAATCAAATAAGCTTGTAACACATGAAATGAGAGTTGAACCAAGTCTATCCAACTTTATAGATGAAGAGTGAATGCTTGTTCAATCTTCTTGACTAGTCCAGTTGGAACATTTGGAACACTGTGATCCTTATCATCTTCCCCCTCTTCAAAAGAATTCATCCTCGAATAAGAAAAATCATCACTTACATCAAAAGGACTCGAGTCAGCAACATTGAAAGTAGAATGTGCTGAAAATTCTATAGGAAGATCATTTTATATGCATTGTTATTAATTATTTCAAGACTTGATAAGGGTCATCCCCTCTTGGATATATATAATAAAAATAAATAAACAAATAAAAATAATTATAAAAAAATATATACGTCAAAATAATAATAATAATAATAATTCATAAATAAATAACTAAAAACCATTACTTAAAATTAAAAATAAAATTTACCCACTGACCTCTCATCTGCATCCTCTTTCTCAACCCCATATCACAGTTCATCCAAAAATAAACATCACAGTTCATCCAAAAAAAATAAACAGAAAAAAAAAAAGGTCAGATTTGAGAAAAAGTAAAATGGTGTTTCAACCAAAGAATATGATGCACATTTATTTATCTAGGAAGATTTTGGTCTGTTATTAGGTAAAATCCTATCTCACATTTTCTTTTTCTATAGTTATGGTTATAAGAAATTAATTTAGGATCAAATTTCTTTCATATTTTACTAGTATAATCAGATCTCATATTCAATTAATTATATTTTTTTGTTAGCATTGGAAGTTATAGATATTGGCAGGCCCTTGATCTCACTCTAATTAATTTCAATCAATTAATTGATTGATGTTTTGATGATAACAAACCTACTCTTAATGATTAACTATTTTCAGTGTTTTGAACTGTCCACAGTATAAGGTTGGGAATAACGATTTCGACGACTTTTCAATTACTCAAATCAGAGCTAAAACGAAGAAATTACAGTCGAGACAACATACCCGACGTGATGATGTGGCAACAAAATCAAAATGATGAACAAATCAAAATATATCAAAGTATGACATTTATAATTTTGGAAGAGTAACAAAGGGCAGAGTTTTTCCTATTATTATATTTCTAAATAAAATTATTTTTACAAAATATAAATTTGAATCTAATCATTACTCACATCGATTTTTATTATTACTATATTATATTGTTATATTTTAAAATTTTGGTAGTTACTCACATAGTTTTATTATTATTATATTATTATATTTATAATAAATTTTGAATTTTCATTTGAACGTTACTCACATAACTTTTTATTATTATTATATTAAAAATTTTAAATAAATGAATTTAGAAAATTTTCTTATTTATTTACTTTTAATCTCCACCTTCCATTCTTCCTAACACAATCCAGTGGTCGATATTAATTCCTACATTTTGCCACTTTTCTTCTCTATATAAACTCATCAACTTCCCCACATTTCATATACACAACTTCCATACATTCTCCAATCCTCATTTGTTCAAAGTCTCCATTGTTTGTTGCTCTCTCCAAGCTTCCAATTTTATTTTTATTCATTTTATTCTTGAGAGAGATTTTTTTATTGTAACGTGAGAAGATAGTTGTGAGTGCTCCAAATTGTAAATCTACTGTTTGAAAGAGTTGCGGTGTGTTACTATCAAATTCACATACTTGTACCGGTTTGATCCTGTGCCGTGGAAAGGATTGAGTTTGCTCTTGAACTCGTAAAAAGAGCGGTGTAGCGGTTTGGCTCTGATCCACGGAAAGAGTCGAGAAAGTTGTTTATTCAAATTCCCAAGAGGCATTTGGGGAGTGGAGTAGGTCGAGTTTGACCGAACCACTATAAAACTATGGTGTCATCTTTTCTAACTCTTTCCTATTTAATTTCAAAATTATTATTGTGATTTATTGTATGTTCTACTTGATTGTTGTTTTGACTTGAATTATTTTGTTCTTGTAGTTATCATCTTCTACTTATTTGTAAAGAGTTTCATCATTAGAAAAATTAATTCCGTTTAAACACTTTTATGGTTAAAACCCTATTCACCCCTCTACAGTTGCCATACGCAGATCCATAAATCTATTAATAGTAGCCCAACAATGGATTAAAATTGGCCAATAATATCAGTTTATGAAAATAAATATAGAGTTAGAGTAATAATTGAAAATGTTTACAGAATTGACAATCTATTTGCAGAATGAAAATAATTACAAAGGGGAGGAGGGAAGAGTGAGGGAAGTCTTGTTGAACAGAATTTAAAAATAAAACCAGAAATATGAGAGAGCATGTAACTCCATCAAATTTTGTCTAACACAAACTATCAAAATTTTAACAACGTAGATTAGAGAGATAATTTTATAGAATTCAAACTTGAAACTGATGTCATGGGCTCACATAGGTTGTCTTGGATTTCAAAGGACAGAATCGATTTGATGTTGACATGGTTATATTTGATGTTGACACGTGCCCTTTGGTTCTGCACGTGTCATATATATTGATATGTGTGAATTGTCTGTGGATCGATATGCTTCCTATATGTTATGTATATGTTATAATATGTGAATTGTATGATAATAATTACGGTACGATGTGTTCAAGGATATATTTGAGATAGGATACAAGAATGATGCACAAAACAAAATGTAACGATTGTAGTAAATTACGTTCATGAAACGTTAAGGTTAGGTTGCATACCGGAGTGATATGGATAAGAGAGATTGATGGAAGAATACGGTTAGGTTCCGGGTAGAAAGGGATAGGTTTGTGATAGATTGATAGAACGATAGCGTTAGGTTAAGTTCTTGTGATGAGATGACTAAGGTACGTTCACGTAATGATATGTCTGTGATAGGTCTAAGAACGTTAAGGCTATGATAAGTTAGAGAACGATATGATTACGAAGTGTTTACGTTATGACTTGTTTATGATATGATACATTGTGATGCAATATGTCATGGTATGATGTGTATATGATGAAATGATATGTGAAAAGCATAGAACGTTATGTTAGGTCTCTTAAATTGTGTGTATACAGCATGATATGAATGACAAGAAATTACGATAAATGGCATGAAATATAACCCCGTTAGAATTATGTATAATTTGAGAATTGAAGAATGAGAAACCATATGGCATGAATGATGAACGATATCTGAAACGATATGAAAAATGATATGATATGTACACAATGCTAGAAGTGTTGTATTAAAGGATAATGAAAATGAAAAAGTTTTGGGACCTCATGCATTATGTGTGCTCGTGCATTTGGAGGGGTACCCCTATCCCATCACGAGGGTACGGACTCGTACATCCAATGGCAGGACAACGATCGTTATACTTTGCATAGCACTGTCGTGACGGTTACTAGTTCTAGCGGGTGTCCGGCCCAAGGGGCTCCCAGAGTATGCCCGCCAAATAAGGAATGTGGCCCAGCTGTGTGCGAACTAGCTGGTGAGCCCATACTCGCACGTATGGGTTGTGTGTAGAGTATATGGTACACGTTAAAAATTACCCGTTAGGACAACACCGTAGGGAAAACAGAATGAAAGATAAGTCCCATCATCTCATTGCATGTGATTGTTGCATTTAACCCCAATAGTGGGGTCACTTACCGAATATTTCTTCAAATACTCAAGCCATGTGCTACTACATTTTTCAGGTTAAGGCAAGGCATTCCTGTACGGCTGACGACATCACAACTCGAGACCATAGCACATGCAGGATAGTGGTATTTATTTTCTTAGACTTAGGCTAGAATAGGATGTTTTTAACTTAAAACGCTTATTTATTTTATTTAGTCTTTTGTTTTGTTGTTTTAAAGATGTTTTTGAAACACGTAAGTCCTAGATGTGTTTTAAGATAAAGGTTATGTTTTATCGAATTTAAATGAAGTCTTCCGCATTCAATGTTTATGCTACGTATACAGTAGCGACCTGAAATTAGTAAAAAATTTTGGGTAGTTACAGTTTTGATCAGATCTGCCTTACTTGTGGTTGCTTTACTCACAAAAATAATAGAATGAATAAGAAGCAAATCAAGAGGTGTAAGTGGATTAAATCCATAAACATCAAAAGGAGAACAATGAGTGGTACTATGAATTGCTCTAAAGGAGAACAGTACTATGAAGTATTACTCTATTATATGTCATCTCTACAGATGACAAACATTCGTCCCAAGACTTAATATTCTTAGAAATAATTGGCAATAATCCAACTTATCCCACACCATACTTTTCAAGAGTGACTACTCTATTATATGTCATCTCTATAGATGACAAACATTCGTCCCAAGACTTAATATTCTTAGAAATAATTGGCAATAATCCAACTTATCCCACACCATACTTTTCAAGAGTGACTTAAAAATTTAACCAGCCCTATCTTTTTTTGCGTGTAGCAAACCACATTTAAAGCCGTATACAATCCATATAAAATATCTATCCTTATTTAAAGTCGTATACAATCCATATAAAATATCTATCCCATTAAGGCAACATCATATTATAGAGCATTTAGGAATATAGAGCGGGGTATTGGGGGTATCGTTCCCCATACCAATCGCATGCAAACAGAGCACTCTACCATCTTATCTACATTCCTACAATTCTTGCATAACAAAACACAAAATTGTGCGCCATCAATAATAGTGAAAATGAAAAAATATTTCTGCTCCTTATGTCAAAAATAAGAAAAAATTGAATAGAAATAAAATATTAATAACGAATAGTTTCTTTAGGAGATGCACTCTACCATTTTAGCTACATCCCCATGATTCTTACATGACAAAACCCAAAACTACACGTCATCAATAATAGTGAAAATGAAAAAATATTTCTGCTCATTATATCAAAAATAAGGAAAAATTGAATAGAAATAAAATATTAATGAGTTTCTTCACGAGATGCACTCTACCATCTTAGCTACATCCCCACAGCTCTTACATAACAAAACCCAAAATCCTCGTATCTCTCACATGCAAAGAGTGCACTCAACCATCTTACCTACATCCCCTCAATTCTTACATCACAGAACCCTAAACGTCCCGTCATCAATAACAGTGAAAACGAAAAACTCCCTATGATCATTATGTCATAAATAAGATTAATAATTGATAGTTTTCCTTTGGAGATGCATGATAGCGATCCCCGTACCTCTCGCATGCAAAGCAAGTGCTCTACCATTTAAGCTACATCCCTACAATTCTTACATCACAAAACCTTTAAACTTCCCGTCATCAATAATGGTGAAAATGAAAAAAATATCTCTGTTCATTATATCATAAATAAGGAAAGATTAAATAAAAATAAAATATTAATAATACATAGTTACTTTTGGAGATGCTGGGTATCGATCCCCGTGGCTCTTGCATGCAAAGAGTGCACTCTACCATCTTAGCTACATCTCAACAATTCTTACAAGACAAAATCCTAAACGTCCCATCATCAACAATAGTGAAAATGAAAACTATCCGTGCTCATTATGTCATAAATAAGAAAAATTTGAAATAGAAATAGAATATTTGGTAGTAGGATTCCTTTGGAGATGCAGGGTATCGCACCGTACTTCTCACATGCGAAGTGAACGCTCTACTATCTGAGCTACATCCCCACAATTCTTACGTCATAAAATCCTAAACCTACCATCACCAATAATAGTGAAAATAGAAAAATATCTCTGCTCAATATGTCAAAATAAGAAAAGATTGAATAGAAATAAAACCATCTGAGCTACATCTCCACGATTTTTACATCACAAAACTTTAAATTCATCAAAAATAGTGAAAACGAAAAAAATATCTCTGCACATTATGTCATAAATAAGGAAATATTGAATAAAAATAAAACATTAATAACAAATAGTTTCTTTGAGAGATGCAAATGCAAAGTATGAATCCCCGTACCTCTTGCATGCTAAGTGAATGCTCTACCATCTAAGCTACATCCCCACAACTCTTATATCACAAAACTCTAAATTTTCTATCATAAGAAATATCGCTACGAATAGATTCTTTCGGAGATAAGAGGTATGATCCCCGTGCCTCTCGCATGCTAAGCGAGCACTCTACCATCTGAGCTACATCACCAAAATTCTCATATCACAAAACCCTAAATGTCTCGTCATCAATAATAGTGAAAATGAAAAACTATCTCTGCACATTATGTCATAAATAAAAATAAATTGAAAATAATTAATATATTTAATAATTGATAGTTATCCTTTAGAGATGCGGGTACCAGTCCCCATACCTCTGGCATGCAAAGCGAGTGCTCTACCATCTAAGCTATATCCCCATGATTCTTAATTCACAAAATATTAAATTTTAGGTCATCAATAAAAGTGAAAATGAAAAAATATATCTACTCGTTATGTCATAAATAAGGAAAAATTGAATAGAACTAAATTATTAATAAAAAATAGTTTCTTTTGAAGATGTGGGGTATTGATCCCCATACCTCTTGCATGCTAAGCAAGGCTCTACCATCTAAGCTACATTCCCACATTACTTACACCACAAAATCCTAAATTTTCCGTCATCAATAATAGTGAAAATGAAGAAATATCACTACTCAAAATGTCATGACTAAGGAAAATTTAATAATAAATAGTTTTATTTTGGAGATGCGGGGTATCAATCCCCTTACCTCACGTAGGCAAAGTAAGCACTCTACCATCTGAGCTACATCCCCACAATTCTTACATCACAAAACCCTAAATCGTCTCGTCATCAATAATAGTGAAAATGAAGAAATATCACTACTCAAAATGTCATGACTAAGGAAAATTTAATAATAAATAGTTTTATTTTGGAGATGCGGGGTATCAATCCCCTTACCTCACGTAGGCAAAGTAAGCACTCTACCATCTGAGCTACATCCCCACAATTCTTACATCACAAAA
This sequence comes from Cucurbita pepo subsp. pepo, assembly GCF_057944985.1. Lineage (NCBI taxonomy): Eukaryota > Viridiplantae > Streptophyta > Magnoliopsida > Cucurbitales > Cucurbitaceae > Cucurbita > Cucurbita pepo. The sequence goes on along the minus strand of NC_141800.1, from coordinate 9,096,556 downwards.
CCCTAAACGTCTCGTCATCAATAATAGTGAAAATGAAAAACTATCCCTGATCATTATGTCATAAATATGAAAATTTTGAAAAGAAATAATATATTTAGTAATACATTCATTTGGAGATGCAAGGTATCGATCCCTGTACTACCCACACGGGAAGCGAGCGCTCTACCATTTGATCTACATCCCACTCAATTCTTACATCAGAAAATCCTAAATGTTCCGTCATCAATAATTGCATAAATGAAAAAATATCTTGGTTCATTATGTCATAAATAAGGAAAGATTTAATAGAAATAAAATATTAATAACAAATAGTTCCTTTTGGAGATGCAGGATATAGATCTATGTACCTTTCGCATGCTACGCGAGTGTTCTACAATTTGGGCAAAATACCCACAATTCTTTTATCACAAAACCCTAAATTTTCCATCATAAATAATAGTGAAAATGAAGAAATATCGCTACTCAACATGTCATGAATAATGGAAAATTGAAAGTAAAAAATATAAATAATAATAGATAGTTTTATTTTGGAGATGCAAGGTATCGATCCCTATACCTCTTGCATACAAAGCAAGCACTTTACAATATGAGATACATCCTCATGATTCTTATGTTACAAAATCCTATATGTCTCGTCATCAATAATAGTAAAAATGAAAAATTATCCCTACTCATTATGTCGTAAAAATGAAAAATTTGAAAAAAAAGAATATATAACAAATAGTTTCTTTCAGAGATGTGGGGGATCCCCCATACCTGCACCACAAAATAATATAATTTCCTGTCATCAATATAGGAAAACCAAGAAATATCGCTATCTATCTCCATAACTCACGCATGCTTAGCATTATATTTATTTAATTCATTTTATTCTACAATCTCTCTTGAAGGGGCATCCAAGAATCGAACTCAAGACCTCTCGCACCCAAAGAGAGAATCATACCACTAGACCAAATGCCCTTGTTATGTCATTTAAAACATATGTATGAATCCTTGGGCCTAGGTATTAAGGTCGTATTTTGTCGTATTGCAGAAAACACAAGAAGTCCTCGATGTGCTTGAACTGAATCCTTGGATGTAGAATGTGTCTTGGAGAACAAAACAATAACATAATAAGAACAAAGAACTTTCTACTAGACCTAATTAAGATTTGGATAGGCATACTTACTGAAAGTGGGAAACATGAAATGATATTAAGAGCATTATCATTACAGTTTTAATCGACTTAATTTTTGTTTTTCTTCTTTTCTTTTCTTTATTTCCTAAGATGGTAAGTATAAAACCATGGGATGTAAAGAAAGACTTTAGGTTATTGCTGAATGGCCAAGCCATTGTGAACATGCTTAAGTTTTGATATCTCTTTTCTAATTCCTTTATGTCAACTTTGTTGCCCAACAATTGGTGTAGAGAAGTTAAGAGGTATGTTTGAAAATTAAAATAATAGGAACAACAAGTTTATATAAATATGAAGTCCTTGGATAAGAAAAGATTTAGACATAGGGGAATTTGAGGTTGCACCCTAAGCGAGGGTCGTACCACTAAACCAAATGTCTTTTCTTAAATACCTAATATTTTTAGTTTCTACTCACATATATTTTTCTCTGAGTGGTTGGACGGCTATAAAATGAAAAGTTGATGGTCTAATATTTTACATGTAAGTAAGGCATGTTATATTGAATTGTTATAACATACAAGGGTTATCAAATAAACCAACAACCCAACAAAGGAAACAGACTAATCAATTTGGGTTGCATTGATTCAGTTCAGTTCATTAGTTTGTTTGATTTAATTCTTCTATTTTGCCTTGTATGACAACAAAATAAAGTTGTATTGAATTCACCTTAGTTCCATTCCTGACAAACTCATATGAAACATAATTGCATTAATAGTACTCAGAGTTGGAGTCTATAAGTATTTCATGAACCTAAGTGCAAATTATGCTTCATTAAAGATGAGATAAACTTCAGTTAAGTAACGGAACTTTAAATTACTTCATGTGGAGCTTCAATTACTCTATGCTAGTTACAATCTTTAGGATTGACTAATTGGATACGAGTTCATTGATTTAGGGAAATTTTTGAGTAATTATCAACTACAACTTATGTTTTCAATTTTTTAGGCCATAATTTAGGTAGTTGGTGTTATGAGTTGTAAACTTGTTTCTTTCCATAAGATGGATTTTGTTGAACTGTTATTACGGATAAGATGGAGAAAGAAATTGTCTTTGAAATGACTAATAGAACTAGGTTCATCGTTGTTGCCTTTTAACTGTGATTTTGCAAAAAGCTTAACTAATATAAACTATCATGCCACAACAACTTTAAGGTAAACCAAGAATATACCTTATACATCATTCAAGATGGCAATAAAATGGAGTTAAATTGAACCGACTTTAGTTTCATGGTTGGTGTGTTCAAGATAAAGCATAATTGTATTTATGATATTGAGCTTCGAGTCTATAAGATTTTAATGATCTTAAGAGAAATTCCTGTTTTATTAGAGGAGACCAACTTTATTTAAGGTACTAGGAGTTCAAACTTGCTTAAGAGTTGCCTGCCTGCTCATTTTATCCATGTTCTCCACTTCCTCCCATTTCCTCCTCTTCCTCCATCACATTCTTTATTTCTCTCCCCATTTCTCAATCTCCAACTCATTCTTTCTAATCCCTAACCAATGCGGATTTGAATAAAGAAGGAGAAAAAGAAAGAGAGAGAAGGAAGTCGGTATGGATTTAGCTTTGGAACTAGACATCGATGGGTATGATCTAACGAACATCAATACAAAAAATTTAGTGACTTCTCTTTGGACCAACCAGGTAAGTGGTGTTACTATTGGCTTGGTTGGATGAATTGTATGAGGTATTAAACATGCGTGCTCCGTAGCCCCTCCACGTGTCGGATTTTGTGAGTGTTTGACATGTATTATGTTATGTTATGTTGTAACACGAGTTCAAATGAGGATTAATTTCTCAATTTTTTTTTAAGTTCAAATTTTTAGGAATTTATTGAGAGATTTAGAGACCGAATTTAAATATGATATGGAAGAAAAAAATAGTTACAAAAATTTTAAAAACTAATTAAAAGTATAAAAGAAAATAGTAAAAAAAAATAGGAAAATCTAGGGTAAAATTTTCATTTTAACCCATCTTTCCTACGTAGGGGACAGTAAAATCGCTAATTAGAAATCGCTAATTAGGTTTGATATCAGAGCAGCCAGATTTTATATTATACAGATTTTTTCTTAGGATAAAGAGTCGTATATCTCTATGACTCAGCTCAATGACACGTCTCGCCGTGATCAAGTAAGCAATCTAACCCTAAGCAATCTAATCAATGGAATTTTGGTAATAGAAATGATGAAACTGGAGATGGTTCCCAAACGTCTATATGGATCATTTTCAATCGCACTTTCTTTGGTTCTCTGGTAGCCTTTGTGAAGCTAACTCGGTTATATTTTTCCATAAGGCAGCTCTCAGAAACACCCATATCAATATATTATACTCGTGTATAGAGTTCACCCTACAGTGGTGTATAGGGTTCCAGATTTTGTGTCATGCTACCACCGTGACACCCTTCACAATCTTCCCTAAACTCTTTCGAAACTTGGCTGCAAAACCTGTGCTATCCAACTAACCAATAGAGATCAAATTCTTCTTGAGATCAGGAATATATTTGATATCCTATAATGTCCACTCATTTCCTGCTAGAGTTTGTATGCAGACATCTCTCTTCCCTTCAATCTCCAACGTTTTGTTGTCGGCAAGATACACCTTCCCAAAATTTCCTTATTTGAAATTTTGAAACAATTCCTTACATGAAGATAAATGAAACGAAGCAACTAAATCTAAAATCCATAATTCAATTGGGCTGTTCACGCTAGGAAGTAGAGCATCCTTATATCTTTTGCTGAATAGATAGAATCATTGTCATCTTCAAATTTGTGATTTTGTTTTTCTTCAATTTTGTACTATATGTCCGAAAGTGTCATTTTTCTCCACGTTTGGTTTGTTTGGAGTTTTTTTTCGGTTCCTTGATTTTGATCGCCCATGTTTGTTTGGGCTCTTTGATTTACTTCGTTCGCTTCGATCAACACTAAGAGCATTGCCTGATGAATCTCCATTTTCCATTTGGGAATATTTTTGCTGACATCTCGAATTTCATCAAACTTCAGTTTATCAGATCCTCGTGAACTGTTGATTGCAGCAACAACAGTATACCACGACTCGGGTAAAGATGACATCAAAATCAATGCTTTAATTTCATTTTTGAACATAATTTCCACCGAGCTCAATTGACTTTCAATCACGTTGAACTAATTTATATGATTTGCAACAAAGCTACCTTACGACATTTGTAGATTAAACAACCTCTGCATCAAATACACTATAACACCCCAAAAATGAAGGAAAGACACCTATGCAAGACCCAAAGGATCCATGGAAAGAAATTGTTTTGGATTAAGCAAGGAAAGGGGTCTTTGTAAGTCATTTCTAGACCTTAGGAAGTATTATTAAGGACTTAAGACTTTTGGAGAAGGATTGAGAATGAAATCGTAAGCGAGAAGGACGGAAAGGTCATTTTTCCAATTATCAAGGATCTTTGTAGATTTTTAATTCCTTATCTAGAAGGAATTTCAAGATGGTCAAGAAGGGAAAAATGGCCAACAGGGATGAAGAATTTTTAGGAAAAATTATGGATTATTAGAGAAAATAATAATAAAATATTCTGAAAGTGGCAAATTACAAAATACCCTTGAAGTTAAGGATAATTATGGATTTGCCATTCTGCTAAAAAATTAGAACCTTCACAGTACCTTCTGCACAAAATTCTTCGAATCTCGACTCTCAGCCGTTGGATCTCCTCCAAACCTAGATATGTTTTAGAACTCACGGATCATAACATCCAACGGCTAGGATTCAAAACGAAAGTTGGCGAGTCTCTGATCGGAGTAGATATTTTCGACGAATTTTTCAGAAAGTCTAATTGATAATTCACGACGATTCTGGAGCTCCCAATGTCTGTTTAAGTTTTCCCTATAAATTATGAAGTTGGGGCAATCGTTTGGAACAAGAATCGAGCAAGTTCGAGCTCCCAATCATTGGCAATAAGTGTTTAGATTTTCGGTCTCCTACTCTCGGGTTTCTTCTAAATTCGAGAGAAATTCTCCACCATTTCCTTTCAAACTTGTTCCTATAACTTCTAAATAAGATTACCCACAAGTTTTATGAAGGAATAGAGTCCTGAAAGTGCCTAGAAACAATTCTCCCAATCCAATCTGCCATTAAAGAGCTTCAAGGAAAACTCAAAATTCCAATCCAAGGATGTACAAGTATTCTTCAAGAAAGGATGACCCCAATAGGTTTCTGCACCTCCAGAGAATGTTTCTATAGAAGACCACGAAGAGAAATAACCTCAGGACTGTTCCCAATTAAAGAAAATTTGTTCCAGGTTCAAATTGGGGGTAAGTGTCGAATTCCTATCTACAGCCTCTTTTCCTTCAAATTAAGGATTCCTCTAGCTTCATAGGAAGAATTCGAGTAACTTTTCTGAAGGAATGGAGAGCTGAAATGTCGTAGAATAAGATACCCAAGAGATTGAAAATTGGAGGTGTCGGGTAACTTGCAGATCGAGAGTGGTTTCTCAAAATTAATATCCCACACTCAAAGTCATTCCTCCAAACCAATTCCTTTATCTTGAGGGAATAATAAGGAAGAGGTTTCGTGAAGAAATCGAGGTTCGAAAACCCCAAGAATCAGCTACCCAATAAGAAATTCTATGTTTTTTACTCGGGCGAGAAATCATATTTTGGATGAACTTTGGAAGCAAATATCTTAGGCTATGATCCATGAAAAGGTATGAAATCAATCTCTAGCTCTTCTTTGTAATACCGTCATTAAGTTTTATGAAGTAATCGAGGGGAGAAACAGCGTGATAGGAGTTGGGGAGGGCGCGTCTAAGTAGCCACCTTGGACTTTTTGTTAAGAAATACTTGTAGGGATCCCTTGGATTTTAATATGAACCCTAAACCAAGTATGAAATTAGGATCTATGAAAGAAAAACCCTAGGAACCGTAAGTTAAGATCTTGAACCGAATAAATTGCTCGAGATTTACGTAACGTTAAAATAACCCACTAAATGAACTCTGCTGCCTATGAAATTTTAAGGCTGAGGATACTATAGCATGTTGAGGTTATATATGAAGTTTGTTAGTCATTGGATAAGGATAAGTAGGTAAACCAAGAAATGGTGCAAAATGACCATAATGCCCCTAAGGACATCTACCTACGGTTCATGACCTAGATGACATCCAAACGCTATGAAACCCTTAAGTAGATCTTATTTTATGATGTTTGATGATTTAGTGAAGTTTGAAAAGCGATTGGAACACGTTAAGTAGCAAAACCAAGAATTAGGTGTAAAATGACCAAAATGCCCCTAGGACTACTTAAGAGATTTCAAGGTCTATACGTGCTTCAAATGATTTGCTACTTCTTATAAGGTCGATTATGAAGGACATGAAGATAAGTTTAAGGTTTCAAGTTGATTGGAGTAAGTTTGGAACCTAAACCAAGTTAGGATCCAAGAAACACATAAAGGAAACACCACAAGACTTTAGACTCTTCTAGAAACCTCTAAAGAACTCCCTAGGAATCTATGGCCTTCCAGAAAAACTTACACTAAGATGGGTTCATATGGTTACAAATACAAGTTACAACTTATGCCTCAAGAAATTAAGGACCTTAGAAAGTTAAAAGATTAAGAACCAAGAACAACAACACACAAGCTTTACAACTACCCAAGTAAGAAGAATGCTAGGTACCACTCAAGGACGAGGGACTAAGGTCCCCAAACTCAGAAACAGAAACTTAAGAATGCTAGGTAATACTCTAATCATGTCCAAAGTGACCCATGACCTCCCACCAAGCAATGCCCAAGAATTCTTCTTCTAGGTGGGATGCCCTGCACCATGTTTCCTTTGCAGGATGTCATGCCTCAAGTTTCCTTCACCTAGAAGAGATGCCCTACAGACTTGTAGGATGCCATGTTTAAGTATGCACCGAGCAAGTGACCTTTACAGTCTATTAAGGGGAGTAGTCTAAAGTTATAGAGGAACAAGAAGAGAGTACGTTACCTTAGCCACAAATCAAGAACCTCCTAAGACCTCCCACGGTACATCATGCTCATGACTTAGACTATGTTGCTTGGAACGCATGAAGCCTTGAGCGTAGCTTAAACAAACTATATTATAGGGCAAGCCCTTGATGCAGTATTAAGACTACATCGCTTTGAACGTAAGAAGCCTTGGATGTAGGTTTTCAGACTATGCCGCATGGAACGCATGAAGCCTTGGGCATAGGTTAAGTAGACTGTATTATGGGGCAAGCCCTTGATGCAGTATTAAGACTACATCGCTTGGCACGTAAGAAGCTTTGGATGTAGGTTTTTAGACTATGCCGCTTGGAACACATGAAGCCTTGGGCATATGATTAAGCAGATCGTATCGAAGGGCAAGCCCTAAGATTCAGTAAGACTACGTCGCCTGGAACGCATGAAGCCTTGGACGTAGGTTAAGGCTATGTCGCTTGAAACGCATGAAGCCTTGGACACAGGATTGTCAGTTGCATGTCTAGTGCCGTAAATCCTAGGGGGAGTGTCTTGGAGAACGAATCAAGAACAAAACAAGAACCAAGAAAGTACCAAGAACAAGAGAAAGATCAAGGAATAGAACAAGGATCAAAATCCTAGTTCTAAGGACAAGAATCAGGAACAAAGAACCAAGAACCAGAAACCATAGTACTAAGACCCTTAAAGGAAAACCATGGTTTTAGGATTCAAGGACCAAGGTTCTCAAGAAAGATCAAGATAAGAAACCCAAGTCAAGAACAAAAATTAGAGGGCTTAAGTACTTACAACAAGAAAAAGATCAAGAACAAGCAAGAATAAAGAATGTGGTACCCTAGCATATCAAGGACACGATTAAGAGCCTACAAGTAGGCTACTTACTGAGTCTTGTACTCATTCCTTATTCTCCATTTTTTTTCCAGGTGATAAGGAGCTGGTCGAGAACGGAAGCGGATTCTGGAGCAGGTGCCATAGACAAACCTCACCCATCGTCTTCAACCCTTTGTTTTAAAATGTTTTGTTTCTGTTCCTTATTTTGTGTTTTAATCATTACGTCGTATTTTAAATTAGTAATGTGCGCGCACTATTTTGGTATAATGAAAATTATGTTATAAATTTTAATGGTTTTATCAAGAAGGAAAAATTTACCCACCTTTTTGAGTCATCGTGTCAGCACGGTCCTTACATACACCTTGTTCATAGCCGACGAATTTTCGTACATATTTTACAACACCTTTAATAGGCCTGATGTCGTCTTCTCTTTGATGAGGTTGAACGTCATGTTTGTGGACAGCTTCAACTAAATCAACCCTCTGTGATCATGGTATCCGGCTTCACCCCCAAAAGAGGTTTCTGAAGATCTTTCTGGTACAGATAATCTTCAATCTGCATCTTCTAGAAACTTATATCGAATCCATCAAACTTTTCAATTCCAGTCTTTGAACTTTCCATATTCACAGATCATGGCGAATCTTGCCTCGCTCTGACACCAGTTGTTAGGATCACACAACAACGCACACACTCGATCGAAATGAACAAGAAAAATATGATAGTGAAAATGTAAGGAGAAATATTGACTAAAAGTTTTGTATTAATGACTTCAGGTATGCAAATAAAGGATATGAAGAATGAGAAATGTACATTTTGAAAGAATTGACTGATGGGTAAATATATGATTTCAGTTTATTACATATAGCTTTAATAGATATAACCGCCTACTATATATAAATATTTAGTATATATTTTTACTATAAATAGTCAGCCTCCATATCTAACTTGCACAAATACTAAGTTTGTAAGGAGGGTGGGAAGAAAAATAAGCCAATGGAGGCTTTCAATTTCTTAATGCAACTTTTAGCCAAGAATTCTGAAAATCGCGAAATTACTCATCCATAATGAATATCATCCTTTTAAACCAATTTGTACAACTTTATGGCTATGAGAGGAAACACTTTGGTTAAGAAATCAAAGGCTAAAAGATATTGGAACGTTGGAACCCATCAGTTTACTTTCTGTAAATGTTTTAAGTTTGAAATTTAGAAATTTGAGTCCAAAATTCTTGGTCTAGAGATTGATTCATTTAATGAGCCTTATACAATTAGCTGTAGGGTAAGTTAAGGAACACAATTGAAGAAGAAATCAAGAGGAGATGATCTCTCAATCGTTCAAACTACAAGCATCTTAGAATTAATTTTCTTGGTAAGTTCATTATCAAGCTGGAGACTTGGTAAGTTACATGCCTAGTAGTAATGGAGTCTAACCCGACTTGGTAAATTTTCTTGGAATTAATTTTCTAGGTAAGTTACATGCCTAGTAATAACGGAGTCTAACATGACGATCATTCAGACAAACATCCACCAACCAAGAGGGGTGAAAATGATGACGATAGTACAATTGAGAAAGAATCTTAGCCATGATGAATCTACGCTTGCTGCCATTGTTGTATTTGAAAAGGGGAGCTCGAGTGAACCAACCCACTACATGGAATACCACGACGCAAAACAAGAAGGTTAGATAATGGGTTTATTCTCACCCGGAGAGATAAATCACAAGATTAGTTTTAAATCTGGATAGGTATGTCAATTGAAAGTGAAACACAAAATGATGTTAAGAGCAAACATTCTCTTCCGAGAGGAGTGAATTGGGTCATTCTTGGTTATCAAACTCGAGACCTCTAGCACCAAAAGCAAGAATCATACCACGAAATCTGGATAGCTAGCTAAATTCTATGAAAAGCTAAATGACTTGTTAACAGTCAAGTTTATTAGACCTGCAGAGGCTCTTGCAATGATCACTCAAATGCTGGGCAAAGACACCAAGCCAACGCCTCTATTGGAGAAGGAAGAAAAAAAACAAGTCACTGAAGCAACACATGTTCACACAGAAATACCAGATGGATGAAGAGAAGGGTCAGTCGGAAGCGTCAACAACAACAATTTCAAGAAAAATAGAGAGTTTATATAAGTTAACGTCATATCAACTTCAAGTTCAAAGCAACAAGAACCAAAGACTGGTGCAAAAATACTATGGACTAGTCGAAGTTATCCACAAGATTATGAAGACATCATATAGGATCCAATTGCTCTTATGGATGCGGACTAACCTTGTTGTCCACGTCAGTAACTTGAAACGTTATTATTTTGACCAAGAAGACATCAAGCAGAAGCAGGTGGTATGACGTCATGCAAAGAAGAAAGATTTTCATGCGAAGAAAGTAGGGAAGACACCAACAGAGAAGACATGAAGAGTCAACGAACCGAGAAGTGATTTTCAACAGCTCCTAGTAGATTGGAAGAGACTCCTCATTCTGAGATCAGCTGGAAGCGCATTGAGAGACCTAAAGTCAGCCTCGTCCTACAATGCTGAGTATATGAAGAGTTGGTTGATGTAGATATCAATAAATTGTGTGGGGACAGATGTCACGATCACGATTGCCCATGGCGTGTTGTCTATGGCTGCATGTCTCAGCAATTTTTGTAAATAATTTGTTGTCCAAGGCGGCATGCTCATTCCAAACCCCTTTTACTTGCTTTCATGTTAGATAGGTCTTTACCATTATTGTTGTGCCACTAGGGTGTATGACTAGTCACCAAAATCATATCTACACCCTCCCGGACTAAAATTTTCCAAAATGTATTATAGGTCTTTACCATTATTGTTGTGCCACTAGGGTGTATGACTAGTCATCAAAATCATATCTACACCCTCCCGGACTAAAATTTCCCAAAATGTATTATAGGAGAATGTGACTAGTTTCTTCCAAACGTGACTCGAGCATACACTGCTGTTGTCCATGCAGTTTGAATTTTGCATAGTTGACTTGTTCGTCGAGTCGCATAATCATTGTCTCACTGCTGAAAGAATCTCAAGTCCTCATAGTCCTCATGGAATGATTGGAAGAGGTTTCGAGTCTTCTATTCTTCTTCTTCTTTTTTTTTTTTTTTTATAAACATCCATGTGAATTATTTCTTTATTCAATTTGATATAATTGTTGGGAGCATTTCGAAAATCGAACTCGAAACCTCTCGCACCCGAAGCGTGAATCATACCACTAGACCAAATGCCCTTGTAGTTAGGGTCAAGGGTGTAATGCCTTTGAAGTTAGGGTCGAGGCTCTATCAAAATTCTGCAAAAATAAATGGTACTACCATCATCTTCTTTTGCAAGACTTTCTCAAGCCCTCATGGAATAATTTGAAAGTGATATCGTTTCCAAGATTGGAAGAGAATCTTACCTACACAATTATAAATTATAATTAAAAAGATATATATATATAGCTTCTTCTTCCTTTTTTTTTTTCAAACATCTTTATTTCTTTGTTCAACTTGATATAATTGAAAAGGGGCATTTCGAGAATCAAACTCGAGACCTCTCGCACCCGAAGCGAGAATCATACCACTAGACCAAATGCCCTTGTAGTGAATCTATCATTTTTAGTTGCTAGTCCATATGTTTTATGCGCCTCTATATTTAAAATTTATCCACATGTTTTTGTGCTTTAGAACCTACCTTGTACGTTTGAGATTATGAATGACTCCGCTCAAATTATTTTGGTTGAAGCTGCATTGCCACTAAAGCATATGTGCATTCCTTTGGGATTTACTTCGTCCCTTTCACAATTTTACTACGTTGAGAATTCTTTGCGACCATTTAACAATAGTTATAATGGGATTGCTATCTCATGTTAGAAAAACCCTACCATTTAACAATATTTATAATGGGATTGCTATCTCATGCTAGAAAAAACATGCCAGTAAATGTAATCTCAAATTAGAATCATAATGATATGACCAATCTCACTATTGTCATATGACCTCTCACACCCTAAGCAAGAATAATACCACTGGACGAAATTCGAACATCTATCATTTTTAGCTCTCACTTGATATGATTTTTTCATCTATCATTTTTAGCTTGATATGATTTTTTCATCTATCATTTTTAGCTCTCACTTGATATGATTTTTTCTCTCAAGTTTGAAATCTATATTTCTTGGGAGCTGAGGGGCTCAAAGCATTTTGTTGAGGTCCGTCTTTTTGTATAGGTGGAAGTTCAAGGATTTAACGGAAAGAAAATCATCAACCCTTTACAATCAATACACGGAATTCTTAATTAATAAACTTTATTTGATCTTCATATAAATTGTTAATATAATCAATCATATAAAGTAAGACTAATGGAGATGCATGGTAACGATCCCGAGAATTGAACTCGAGACCTCTCGCACCCAAAGCGAGAATCATACCACTAGACCAAAAAGTACATTATCTAATATAATGAATTTATCTCTGAAAAACAACTTTAAATTTTCTACTGATCTTGCTGAGACAACTTCTTCTGTTCCAACCCTGAGTGTTATCTCGCCTTCTGCAAACACTCTCCAGGAACTAGTTTCTTGAAAAAACAGAACAAATATGATTAGTGGCCCCTGAATCCAGTATCCAGGTTAAGTGATCATACTCTACTAAATGTATTTCTACAACTAGTAAATCATATTTACCTTGTTGTGCCTTTTTGGCTTTCTTCTCTGCAAGGTATTTTGGGCAGTGACTTTTCTCGTGCCCGTTTTTATTGCAATGGAAACATTTTCCATTATCTGCATTTTGAACCTTAAGTTTGTGGTCGGTAGGAATCTTATCTTTCCCCTTACCCTTTTTGTCAAATGCAACCCAAACTATTCGGTTTGCATTTCAGCAGGGGTCTAGGGGACATTCCGTAGTTAAAACAAACCTCAAATCTGTTGGGTTTTATGTCCTAAAACTCATAGTTTGTAAACAAAAACATATTCTATTTTCAATAATGTTATTATTGTTGTTTATTCAGTAAAGATTGTTATTGAATAAAGTGAACTTTACGATCATTAATCTAAATCCAATAAACTAAGAACACTCTGGCTATAGTATGATTACTTGAACTATATGTAGAGACATAAGAGTGGATCAAGTTCAAGTAGATATAGTCAAAATGATCTATAGTATAAGGATAAGGCTGAGTACCTTATTCTGGGGACACTATGGATGCGGCCCACTTTTGTATATGATATAAACAATGTGATCACTAAATTGTACATGTGGAGACATGTGAGTGGGGGCGTTCTATTCAATGAGTATTGCATAAGATCGGACCATGAAGAAAACCACTCTCACTTTATAATGTCGTTTACTGTTGAGACTGATTTTCTTTTCATTCGATAACCTAGGTAACTCGGTTTTAATCCTGAGCTAACCATGAACTTCTTTTTATTCGGAATTATCCTTAGATTTGCATGGGTGAGAATGGCTCTAGTTCGCCGACTCAATAGGCCTCCCATTTCAGGGGTAAGACTGGGTGAATGGCTAGGGACGTGGGGTGCAAGATGGAATTCACTCCTACCCACTTTTAGGGATAGAAGAGAGTTAGTTCCCTTAAGCACCGACTCCAGGTCTTGAACGAGGGGCCCCACCCTCTCATTAGCTTGAGAGGGATTCGGTTTACTGGTTGGACCACAAACAAATTGTTCATTAGAGGATCAGTGAGACATAAGGAACAAGAAGTAACTTTAGGGGTAAAACGGTAAATTGACCCAGCTCTAGTTACAAACAACCTGTGAAGGATCAACTTACTAATCATGGTTATATCAAATGGACAGAAATATATCTATAGTGAGGGGAGTGCAACTACTAGGCTATAGTGGAGTGTCCTAGTAGTTAACGAATGTTGGTTAACAAGGTTAATGAGTTTAACCGGTTAATCTTGGATCGTTGGAGCCCATGATCTATAGGTCCATTAAGTCCCTCTGCTAGCTCATATCGGACTAAACCATAGAACAGTGTGACGAGTGAGTTCGAAGTGTTCGAATTCAAATTAGGGAATATGCGCTACATATATACAATATATTTAACCGCATTTTTGTTTTATTTACGAATTAAACAAAAAGAGAGAATTTGAGATATGTAAATAAGATTTAAATATCTTAATCAATTATGTATCGGAATTGATTGGGATTGACATTTGAATTAATATTAAATATTAATTAAATAGTTCAATTAATCATTTAATGTTACTTTAATTTGAAATTCATTATTCAAATTAATTGTTGAATTAAAATGAAGAAAGTCAAAATGTTACTCCATTTAATGGAAAATTCCATGTTAGTGGAATTTTGAGGTGTCAAAATTTGGTTTAACCAAACTTGCATGCTTCCCAAATAAACCCCACAAGTTTGAGTGGAATTTTAAGTGTCAAAATTTGGTTAACTCAAACATGCATGCTTGCCACATAATCCCAAACATTTGAGTGGAATTTTAAGTGTCAAAATTTGGTGATCTCAAATTTGCATGAACATGCAAACATGACTCTTTAAATAGAGTGATCACTGTATATGGAAGGTCTTCTTCTTCCTGGTGAAAAACCTTGAGAAAAACCTTGAGAAAAACCTTTCACAAACACTCTCTTCACATATACAAAATCCCTCCCAAGTTTAGTCACTCACCGGATTCCACAATCCCGTTCTAAGGCTTGAGGATAATGGAGAAGACACTAGTGGTGGTTCGAAACCGGTCCGTGAGGAAAAAGGAGTTTGAACTACAAAAGGTTAGTAAAGGAATGTCTTGCCTTAACCTGAAAAATGTAGTAGCAGATGGCTTTAAAGAAATACTACCTCACTATTTCTGTGGGTTTTATTTATTTATTTATTTATTTTATTTTAATTAATTAATTAATTAATTAATGTATTATTATTATTATTTTAACTATTTTTATAATTATTTTTATTTGTTTATTTCTTTATTTATTTTTGGGCTATTACATGAACCCTCCAAATTTGGGTTGTGATAGATTAATATTAGAGTAGTCGAATTTTAGATTATATAGATTTTTCTTAGAATAAAGAGTCGTATATCTCTATGACTTAGTTGGATGACACGTCTCGCCACGATCAAGTAAGCAGTCTAACCCTATTTCGAAGTATATGATATGTTTTAAAACTGGTATGAATTTATTGTATGTTTTGAGTTTCGTGGTAGTTATAAAATGTCCTTGTACATTAAAGAGGGAATGTTAACCATATAAGACAATACTGGATCAAAGTTATAGTGTTTAGATATGGTGAGGAGGAAAAGAGTGTGTTAAGAATGAGAAATAGAAATAGAATTGGAATCGAAAGTATGATCTTCATTCAGGTTTACCACGTTTAAATAGGATACAAACTATCAACTAAAACCTAAAAATAGAAAAAAAATATATAACTAACTAAATCTTGTAAATAAATAAAATATAGGGTTAATCAAATCTATAAACTCCCTAAATATCTCAGATATATTCTAACTAATTATTAAAATATATGTCCAAAATATCCTCTTAATACTCCCCCTCAAGTTGGAGAGTGTATGTCGATCACACCCAACTTGTCCTTCAAAAAGTCAAACTGCTGTCTTCCCAAAGCTTTAGTAAAAACATCTGCCAATTGCATTTTGGTCGAAACATAACACGGTTTGATGATTCCAGCTTGTAACTTTTCTCGAACTATATGACAATCTATTTCAATGTGTTTTGTACGTTCGTGAAAAACTGGATTGGATGCTATATGTAATGCTGCTTGATTATCACAATATAATAATGCTGGTTCGGACAGTGGAACATTCAAGTCTTGAAGAATGTATCTTAACCAAGTTAACTCTAAACAAGTATTTGTCATAGCTCGATACTCAGTTTCTGCTGATGATCTGGACACATTAGACTACTTTTTAGACTTCCAAGAAATAATTGAATTTTCGAGGAAAATGCAAAACCCAAAAATAGACCGTCTGGAAGTTCACCACCCTAGTTAGAATCGCAATATGCTTGTAATCTTAAATTGTTTTCAGATGGCAGTAGGAGTCCTTGACCAGGAGTGCCTTTGATGTACCTCAGAACTCGAAGAGCTGCCTCCCAATGTGGTTTTCTTGGTTCATGCATAAATTGGCTAAGCATACGAACTGAATAAGCTATGTCAGGCCTAGTGACGGTCAAATATATTAATCTGCCAATCAACCGTCTGTATTTACTTGGATCATTCAACTTCTCTCCTTCAGTTAAAGAAAGTTTCAGATTTTGATCCATAGGAAATTTGTTTGGACGTGCTCCTGTAAGACTTTTGTCTTGAAGGATGTCTAGAGCATACTTCATTTGAGACATAAAAATTCCTTTTCTAGATCGAGAAAATTCAATGCCTAGAAAATATTTCAAATTTCCTAAATCTTTGATAAGAAATTTCTGGAGTAAACTAGTCTTGAGATATTGAATTTCTTTGAGATCATTGCCTGTCAACAGAATATCATCCACATAGATTAGAACTGCAGTGAAAGAAGTACCTTTACTCTTAGTAAACAAAGAGTAATTTGCTTTAGACTGAGTGTAGCCTGCATTTTGTATAGCTGTAGAAAATATGGAGAACCAATTGCGAGAAGCCTGTTTTAATCCATAAAGAGATTTATGGAGCCGACATACTGTATTCTCCCCCTGTCGGCGAAGACCTGGTGGTAAAGACATATAAACTTCCTCGTCTAGATTACCATGGAGAAAGGCATTTTGAACATCCAACTGATGGGTGAACCATTTTCGGGCAGCAACAACAGTGAGTAAGCAACGAAGTGTAGTAAGTTTCGTTGAAGGGGAAAATGTTTCTGTGTAATCAATACCTTCAACCTGAGTGTATCCCTTTGCTACAAGTCGAGCTTTATAACGTTCAACAGAACCATCAGAGTTGTATTTAATTTTGTACACCCAACGACAACCAATAGCTTTATAACCAGGTGGTAGAGGAACGAGAGACCATGTATGATTACGTTTCAAAGCTGCAATTTCATCATTCATAGCCTGCTGCCATAACGGGTCGCCAACTGCCTCGTCGTAGGTTTTAGGTTCTGTCTGGGATGTAATAAGAGCTAGAAAAGCACGTTGAGTAGGAGAAAAATGAGAGAATGAAAGGTAATGATGAAGGGGATACCTGGTGCCAGTGCCGGGACTCGAGCTAGAGGTTAAATGATTGGCTCCAGAAGACATCTCATAATTCTTATGCCAAGCTGGAGGCTGTTTAGTACGAGTAGAATGTCGGAGTGGAGCTGATGTATCAGGTGGGATAGGATTGGAATTAGTGGGCGAATCTGGAGAAGGTGGAGGAGACGACGAAGTAGTAGGTGAAGGGATAGGAGGTGAAGGAGGAATAAGAGGTGAAGAAATAGAAGGTGGAGGATGGATCATGAAGTGGTACAACAGGAGTCGAAGGAGCTAATGTCGAAGTTTGTGAAGCTAATGAAAAAGAAAAATTATCTTCACAAAATTTAACATCACGACTGATAATGAATTTGTGAGATTGCATGTCATACAACTTGTAACCTTTATGACCACAAGGATATCCTACGAAAACACAAGGAATTGCCCGAGGTTCAAATTTTTGCTTAGGATGTACTATAGTTGCATAACATTTACAACCAAAAACTTTAAGATGATGAAATGTAAGTGGTCGTTTGTAGAGTGCTTCAAAGGGTGTCTTGTTAGATAACAATGGTGATGGCGTTCTATTTATAAGATAAACAGCCGTTCAAATGCACTCTCCCCAAAAATTAAGTGGAACCTGTGACTGAAAAAGAAGAGACCTAGCTACATTTAGGATATGGCGATGCTTACGTTCTACGACTCCATTTTGTTGTGGAGTATAGACACAAGTGCACTGAAATTCAATACCACAAGAAGTAAAGAATGGTTGCAAAGATAGGAACTCAGTCCCATTGTCTGATCGAACTATCTTGATAGTAGTATGAAATTGAGTTTGAACGAATTTAACAAAGTTTATTAACAAATAATGTACTTCTGACTTATGTTGCATTAGAAAAACCCAAGTACATCGAGTAAAATCATCAACAATAGTGAGAAAAAAACGCAAACAAGAATGGGTAGGAATTTTATGTGGTCCCCAAACAGCACAATGTATCAGATCAAAGGCAGAATGAGTTGTTATTGAACTTCTTGGGAAAGACAACCTAGTTTGTTTTGCTAACGAGCAGATACTACAATTATGAGAGCATTATTAAGATGCAATTGATTAGCTAGAAATTTAAA
The DNA here is from genome assembly GCF_057944985.1 of Cucurbita pepo subsp. pepo. Taxonomy (NCBI): domain Eukaryota; kingdom Viridiplantae; phylum Streptophyta; class Magnoliopsida; order Cucurbitales; family Cucurbitaceae; genus Cucurbita; species Cucurbita pepo. The sequence continues at coordinate 9,078,359 of NC_141800.1, read as the reverse complement.
ACTAGAAAAAGAAGGATGACCTAGGCGTAAATGCCACAAATCAGATGACTGAGATACTTGATGACCTGAAGATTTGATTGGAGATGAAGAAATATGATAGAGACCTCCAAATTGTTTACCCGAGCCAATCATCTTCTCCGTCGCCAAGTCCTGCATAACACAAGAATTAGGATAGAAGGTGACATAACATTTCAAGTTATTGGTAAGTTTGCTGATCGACATTAGGTTTAAATTGAATGAAGGCACACATAAAACGTTGTTTAATTTAAGGTTAGGGTTAAGGGAAATATTGCCAGTATGTGACACACGTGCTGTCTCTCCATTAGGCAAATTTATTGTAGACATGATGGCAGCTTTTGGTTCAGTCATAACATAAGATTTTGATACTACATGATTTGTAGCTCCACTATCGAGAATCCATGAATTAGAACTCGCAGAGTTAATAGATAATGTAGATATGGGAAACAAACCTGCAACATTGATGTGATTGTCAGAATTACCAGAAGGGTGATGATTGATTGTAGATAAGGCTTGTGCTATCTGTCGTAATTGCCCAGAAAAAAAATTTGGAATGGAATTAGGTGACTATTCTTCTGTATTCAATTGTGAAATATCGGTCATATTTGCAGATGATCAATATCCATGATTATTGTGTTGATTGACTTGTCTTGTCCTTCCAAAGTTATTTTTCTGTCAACACCAATCTTCTGTATGGCCCCTTCTATCACAAAACTTACAGTGAAACTTAAGAATTCGACACTCATTGCTTGTATGACCACTTTTATTGCAGTGTTCACACGATTTTTCCTTGGTAAATTTTGAATATATTGTTTTCTTCTACACTGCTGATGCAATCGAGAAACTCTCAGTAGGTTCAGAAGTTACCTGACGCTGCATCTCTTCTTGTACAAGTAATGAATAGGCTTGCCTCACATTAGGTAATGGAGACATCATCAATATGTTAGATCTCACCATTTTATAAGACTCATTAAGCCCCATGAGAAATTGCATCAACTTGTCTTCTTCGCGTTGATCAATATGTATTTGACGTTGATTACAGGTAAATGGTGTGCGGTACGCTTCCAGCTCATCCCAGAGTGCTTTGAGCTTGGTGAAATATGTTGACAGTGCCATGGTTCCTTGTGACATCGTTGCTATCGAGTTTTGTATTTGAAAAATTGCTGGAGCATTCTTTTGTGAGAATTGATCGTGAAGATCAACCCACACTTGATGAGCTATCTTGGCGTGAATAGTGCCTTTAGCGATATCTGCTTCAACGGAATGAGTTAACCAAGATATTATCATACTGTTGCACTGATTCCAGAGTTCGAATTCAGTTGAATTTGCATCTTGGGACGGTTCCTCAATTGTGCCATCAATGAAGCCAATTTTCTTCTTGGCAATAAGAGCATGCATAACTGATTTACTCCAGGATTGGTAATTTGCTCCATTTAATTTGATTGGAACAAGTGAATATCCTGGCTGATCAGAGTGATGAATATAGTAAGGATGTGTTAAATCAACATCCGAAATTTTGAAGCTGGATTTGGCTGATTCCGCCATAAAGGAAATTTTGATATTTAAGAACACCAAGATCGGTGCTCTGATACCATGTTAAGAATGAGAAATAGAAATAGAATTGGGATCGAAAGTATGATCTTCATTCAGGTTTACCACGTTTAAATAGGATACAAACTATCAACTAATACCTAAAAATAGAAAAAAAAAATATAACTAACTAAATCTTGTAAATAAATAAAATATACGTTAATCAAATCTATACTAACAACTCCCTAAATATCTCAGATATATTCTAACTAATTATTAAAATATATCTCCAAAATATCCTCTTAATAGAGTGGCAGTGAGATATCTGAATAGCCTTAGGACAACAGAGAGTTGTTGCTGTAGAGTGCGAGACATCTAACCAATGAAATTTTGGTACTAGAAATGATGAAACTGGAGATGGTCCCCAAACGTCTGTATGAACCATTTCCAATCGCACTTTCTACGGTTCTTTGGCAACTTTTGTGAAGCTAACTCGTTTATATTTTTCCATAACGCAGCTCGCACAAACACCCATATCAATCGATTTTAGGCCTTATAAAACTTCATTCACAGCCATCATCTCATTTTTTTGAATCTCATATGTGCAAGTCTATTGACACTACTGTAAGGTGTATAAACATGATTGTTGTTACTCAGAGTGCTTCCAATTCAAGTAGACTTTAATTGAAAGCACTCTTAGCAATAGCAACCATGTTTATACACCCTACAGTGGGGTATACGGTTCCAGATTTTGTGTCATGCTACCACCATGACACCCTTCACAATCTTCCCCAAACTCTTTCCAAACTCGGCTGCATAACCTGTGCTATCCAATTGACCAATAGAGATCAGATTCTTCTTGAGATCAGGAATATATCTAACATCCTATAACGTCCACCAATTTCCTGCTAGAATTTGTATGCAGACATCTCTCTTCCCTTCAATCTCCAACGTTTTATTGTCGGCAAGATACACCTTCCCAAAATTTCCTTTTTTGAAATTTTGAAACAATTCCTTACTTGAAGACAAATGAAACGATGGAACTGAATCTAAAATCCAGAATTCAGTTGGGCTATTCATGCTACAAATTAGAGCATCCTCTGTATCTTCGGTTGAATATATAGAATCAATGTCATTTTCAAATTTGTGATTTTTCTTTTGTTCAATTTTGTACAATCTGTCCAAAAGTGTCATTTTTCTCCACAATTTCAACATTTTACGTTCGGTTTATTTAGAGATTTTTCTCGATTTCTTGATTTGATCGCTCATGTTTGTTTGGTCTCATTAATTTACTTCTCGTTTGGGAATACTTTTGCTGACATCTCGAATTTCATCAAACTTCAGTTTATCAGATCCTCATGAACTGTTGATTGCAGCAACAACAGTATACCACGACTCAGGTAAAGATGACATCAAAATCAATGCTTTAATTTCATTTTTGAACATAATTTCCACTAAGCTCAAATGCTCACAATCACGTTCAACTAATTTATATGATCTGCAACAAAGCTACCTTCAGACATTTGTAGATTAAACAACCTTTGCATCAAATACACCTTGTCCATAGCCGACGGATTTTCGTACATATTTGACAACACCTTCCATAGGCCCGATGTCGTCTTCTCTTTAATGATGTTGAACGTCATGTTTCTAGACAGCGTCAACCAAATCAACCCTAAGGCGTGACGATCCTTGAGCTTCCAGTCCTCCGTGGTCATGATATTCTACTTCACCCCCAAAAGGGGTTTCTGAAGATCTTTTTGGTCATATAATCTTCAATCTGCATCTTCTAGAAACTGATATCGAATCCATCAAACTTTTCAATTCTTGTCTTTGAACTTTCCATCTTCACATACCGTGATAATCTCACTTCGCTCTATACCAGTTATTAGGATCATACAACAACGCAGACACTCGATCTAAATGAACACAAAGAACTTGATAGAGAAAATGTAAGGAGAAATATTGACTAAAAGTTTTGTATTAATGACTTCAAGGTATGCAAAGAGAGGAGGTGAAGTATGAGAAATATAGCATTGACTAATGGGTATATATATGATTGGTGAAGTATGAGAAATATAGCACTGACTAATGGGTATATATATGATTTCAGTTTATTATATATATATATAACTTTAACAATATAACCGTCAAATATATATAAATATTTAGTATATATATCTCTATCAGTTTTTTATAAATAGTTAGGTATCCGCTTCCCGCCCATATTTAGTATATATATCTCTATTAGATTTTTACTCTAAATAGTCAGCCTCTATATCCAGTTAGTTTTTTCACGCGTACTATATATAAATATTTAATAGCCTCTTAGTTTTTCCATGCCTATATATAAATATTTAATAGCCTCTTAGTTTTTCCACGCCTACTATATATAAATATTGAATAGCCTCTTAGTTTTTCCACGCCTACTATATATAAATATTGAATAGCCTCTTAATTTTTCCACGCCTACTGTATGTAAATATTTAATATATATATCTCGATCAAATTTTTACTATAAATAGTCAGCCTCCATATCCAACATTCTAGAGTCAAATAGTTAGTTTTTAGCCTACTATATGTAAATATTTAGTAGCCTGCTTAGTTTGTCTAGGCCTACTATATATAAATATTTAGTATATATATCTGTATCAGATCTTTACTATAAATAGTCAGCCTCCGTATCCAACGTTCGAGCCCAAATAGTTAGTTTTTCTACGCCTACAGTATATAAATATTAGTCGCTTTCTTAGTTTTTCTTCTACGCCTACTATATATAAATATTTAGTAGCCTGCTTAGTTTTTCTACTTTTACTCTATATAAATATTTAGTATATATATCTCTATCACATTTTTACTATAAATAGTTAGCCTCCATCCTCCGTATCCAACGTTCTAGAGTCCAAATAGTTAGTTTTTCTACGCCTACTGTATATAAATATTTAGTAGCTTGCTTAGTTTTTCTTCGACGCTTGCTTAGTTTTTCTACTCGTACTATATATATAGTTAGTTTTTCTACGCCTCCATCCTCCGTATCCAACGTTATAGTTCCCAATATTTAGTAGCTTGCTTAGTTTTTCTTCTACGCCTGCTTCGTTTTTCTACTCTTACTATATATAAATATTTAGTATCAAAAGGACTCGAGTCAGCAACATTGAAAGTAGAATGTGCTGAAAATTCTCTAGGAAGATCATTTTATATGCATTGTTATTAATTATTTCAAGGACTTGATAAGGGTAATCCCCTCTTGGATGTAACTTTGTCTTCGTTTGAGATGGGTATCGCTCCTTGTGAAAATGTATCCAAACCCAGTTATCGAGTTGAAAAATGATTTCCTTCCGTCCTTTGTTAATTCTTGAAGTAACTTTAAAATTTTGTTTCTCAATTGTCTCCTTCACCTCTTTGTGCAATGTTTTGATCAGACCTTACTTGTGGTTGCTTTACTCACAAAAATATTTAATTCTTAAAGTAACTTTTTGTTTCTCAATTGTCTCCTCTCAACAAATGTTTTTGTAATAGCAAAAAATATATATATATATAATAAAAATAAATAAACAAATAAAAATAATTATAAAAAAATATATACGTCAAAATAATAATAATTCATAAATAAATAACTAAAAACGATTACTTAAAAATAAAAATAAAAATAAAAATAAAAATAAAATTTACCCGCCTCTTTCCACTAACCTCTCATCGGCATCCTCTTTCCTCAACCCCACAATATCACAGTTCATCCAAAAAATAAACAGAAAAAAAAAGTCAGATTTGAGAAAAAGAAATGGTGTTTCAACAGAAGAATATGATGCACATTTATGTGTGGAGATTTTGGTCTGTTATTAGGTAAAATCCTATCTCAGATTTCCTTCTTCTATAGTTATGGTTATAAGAAATTAATTTAGGATCAAATTTCTTTCATATTTGATATTTTACCAATCCTATAGTAATGGGATCCCATATTCAATTAATTAGATTTTTTGTTAGCATTGGAAGTTATAGATGTTGACCTTTTCGCCATTGATCTCACTTTAATTAATTTCAATCAATTAATTGATTGATGTTTTGATTATTAACTATTTTCAGTGTTTTGAACGGTCCACAATATAAGGTCAGGAATAACGATTTCAACACTTTTCAATTACTCAAATAAGAGCTAAAACTAAGAAATTAGAGTCGAGACAACATACCCGACGTGATGATGTGGCAGCAAAATCAAAATGATGGAAAAATAAAAATATATCAAAGTATGACATTTATAATTTTACAAGAGTAACAAAGGACGGAGTTTTTCCTATTATTATATTTCTAAATAAAATTATTTTTACAAAATATAAATTTGAATCTAACCGTTACTCACATCGATTTTTATTATTACTATATTATATTATTATATTATTATATTTTAAAATTTTGGTAGTTACTCACATAGTTTTTATTATTATTATATTATTATATTTATAATAAATTTTGAATTTTCATTTGACGGTTACTCACATAACTTTTTATTATTATTATCTTAAAAATTTTAAATAAATGGATTTAGAAAATTTTCTTATTTATTTACTTTTAATCTCCACCTTCCATTCTTCCTAACACAATCCAGTGGTCGATATTAATTCCTACATTTTGCCACTTTTATTCTCTATATAAACTCATCAACTTCCCCACATTTCATACACACAACTTCCATACATTCTCCAATCCTTATTTGTTCAAAGTCTCCCTTGTTTGTTGCTCTCTCCAAGCTTCCAATTTTATTTTTATTCATTTTATTCTTGAGAGAGATTTTTTTATTGTAATGTGAGAAGATAGTTGTGAGTGCTCCAAATTGTAAATCTACTCTTTGAAAGAGTTGTGGTGTGTTACTATCAAATTCAAATACTTGTACCGGTTTGATCTTGTGCTGTGGAAAGGATTGAATTTGCTCTTGAACTCGTAAAAAGAGCAGTGTAGCGGTTTGGCTCTGATCAGCGGAAAGAGTCGAGAAAGTTGTTTATTCAAATTTCCAAGAGGCGTTTGGGGAGTGGAGTAGGTCGAGTTTGACCGAACCACTATAAAACTACGGTGTCATCTTTCTAACTCTTTCCTATTTAATTTCAAAATTATTATTGTGATTTATTGTATGTTCTACTTGATTGTTGTTTTGACTTGAATTATTTTGTTATGGTAATTATCATCTTCTACTTATTTGTAAAAAGTTTCATCATTAGAAAAATTAATCACGTTTAAACACTTGTGTGGTTAAAACCCTATTCACCCCTCTAGGGTTGCCATACCATACCGATCCAACAATAGAAAATAAGGTTGGAATTAAAATAAATTTAGTTGGCAGATACATAAATCTACGGATTAAAATTGGCCAATAATATCGGTTTACTGAAAATAAATATAGAGTTAGAGTAATATCTTATTTACACAATTCACAATCTATTTACAGAATGAAAATAATTACAAAGGGGAGGAGGGAAGATTGAGGGAAGACTTGTTGAACAGAATTTAAAAATAAAACCGAAAATATCAGAGGGCATGGAACTCCATTCAATTTTGTCTAACACAAAATATCAGAATTTTAACAATGTAAATTATAGAAATAATTTTATAGAATTCAAACTTGAAACTGATGTCATGGGCTCACATAGGTTGACTTGGATTTCAAAGGACAGAATCGAACTTTCATTAAAGATATATACGTGACAACGACTTAAGCTAACCAGGTAAGTGACCTTACTATCAGCATGGTTATATTTGATGTTGACACGTTCCTTGTGGTTCTGCACGTGTCATATATATTGATATGTGTGAATTTTCTGTGGATCGATATGCTTCCTATATGTTATGTATATGTCATAATATGTGAATTGTATGATAATAATTACGTACGATGTGTTCAAGGATATGTTTGAGATAGGATACAAAAATGATGCACAAAACGAAATGTAACGATAGGAGTAAATTACGTTCATGAAACGTTAAGGTTAGGTTGCATACCGGAGTGATATGGATAAGAGAGATTGATGGAAGAATACGGTTAGGTTCTGGGTAGAAAGGGATAGGTTTGTGATTGATTGATAGAATGATAGCGTTAGGTTAAGTTCTTGTAATGAGATGACTAAGGTACGTTCACGTAATGATATGTCTGTGATAGGTCTAAGAACGTTAAGGCTATGATAAGTTAGAGAACGATATGATTACGAAGTGTTTACGTTATGACTTGTTTATGATATGATACATTGTGATGCAATATGTCATGGTATGATGTGTATATGATGAAATGATATGTTAAAAGCATAGAACGTTATGTTAGGTCTCTTAAATTGTGTGTATACAGCATGATATGAATGACATGAAATTACGATAAATGGCATGAAATATAACCCCGTTAGAATTATGTATGATTTGAGAACTGAAGAATGAGAAACGATATGGCATGAATGATGAACGATATCTGAAACGATATGAAAAATGATATGATATGTACACAATGCTAGCAGGGTTGTATTAAAGGATAATGAAAATGGAAACATGGGACCTCATGCATTATGTGTGCTCGTGCATTTGGGGGGGTACCCCTATCCCATCACGAGGGTACGGACTCGTACATCCAATGGCAGGACAACGATCGTTATGCTTTGCATAGCACTGTCGTGACGGTTACTAGTTCTAGCGGGTGTTTGGCCTAAGGGGCTCCTAGAGTATGCCCACCAGATAAGAAAAGAGGCCCAGCGGTGTGCGAACTAGCTAGTGAGCCCTTACTCGCACGTATGGGCTGTGTGTAGAGTATATGTACATGTCCAAAATTACCCGTTAGGACAGCACCGTAGGGAAAACAGAATGAAAGATAGGTCCCATCATCTCATTGCATGTGATTGTTGCATTTAACCCCAATAGTGGGGTCACTTACCGAGTATTTCTTTAAATACTCAAGCCATGTGCTACTACATTTTTCAGGTAAAGGCAAGACATTCCTGTACGACTGACGACGACATCACCACTCGAGACCATGGCACATGCAGGATAGTGGTATTTATTTTCTTAGACTTAGGCTAGAATAGGATGTTTTTAACTTAAAACGCTTATTTATTTTATTTTTCTTTTCTTTTGTTTTTTTAAAAATGTTTTCGAAACACGTAAGTCCATAGCGGTGTTTTAAGATAAAAGTTATGTTTTATGGAATTTAAATGAAGTCTTCTGCATTCAATGTTTATGCTACGTATACAGTAGCGACCTGTAGAAAATTTTGGGTAGTTACAGTTTTGATCAGATCTGCCTTACTTGTGGTTGCTTTACTCACAAAAATAATAGAATGAATAGGAAGCAAATCAAGAAGTGTAAGTGGATTAAATCCATAAACATCCTCAAAAGGAGAACAATGAGTGGTACTATGAATTGCTCTAAAGGAGAACACTACTATGAAGTATTGCTCTATTATATGTCATCTCTACAGATAGCAAACATTCGTCCCAAGACTTAATATTCTTAGAAATAATAGGCAGATTAAATCCATAAAGATTTTTAGAGGGAGAACAATGAATGGTACTATGAATTGCTCTAAAGGAGAACGATACTATGAATTCCTCTATTATATGTCATCTCTACAAATTGCAAACATTAGTCACAAGACTTAATATATTCTTAGAAATAATTGGCAATAATCCAACTTATCCCACACCATACTTTTCAAAAGTGACTTAAAAATTTAACCATCCCTATCTTTTTTGCGTGTAGCAAACCACATTTAAAGTCGTATACAATCCATATAAAATATCTATCCCATTAAGGCACCATCATATTATAGAGCATTTAGGAATATAGAGCTGGGTGTTCGGGGTATCGATCCCCATACCAATCTTATGCAAACACAGCACTCTACCATCTTATCTACATTCCCACAATTCTTGCATAACAAAACACAAAACTGAGCGCCATCAATAATAGTGAAAATGAAAAAATATTTCCGCTTGTCAAAAATAAGGAAAAATTGAATAGAAATAAAATATTAATAACCAATAGTTTATTTAGGAGATGCACTGTACCATTTTAGCTACATCCCCATAATTCTTACATGACAAAACCCAAAACTGCACGTCATCAATAATAGTGAAAATGAAAAAATATTTCTCCTAATTATGTCAAAAATAAGGAAAAATTGAATAGAAATAAAATATTAATGAGTTTTTTCAAGAGATGCACTCTACCATCTTAGCTACATCCCCACAGCTCTTACATAACAAAACCCAAAATCCTCGTACCTCTCGCATGCAAAGAGTGCACTCAACCATCTTACCTACATCCCCACAATTCTTACATCACAAAACCCTAAACGTCCCGTCATCAATAATAGTGAAAACGAAAAACTCGCTTTGATCATTATGTCATAAATAAGATTAATAATTGATAGTTTTCCTTTGGATGCATGATAGCGATCCCCGTACCTCTCGCATGCAAAGCAAGTGCTCTACCATTTAAGCTACATCCCTACAATTCTTACATCACAAAACCTTTAAACTTCCCATCATCAATAATAGTGAAAATGAAAAAAATATCTCTACTCCTTATATCATAAATAAAGAAACATGAAATAAAAATAAAATGATCCCCGTACCTCTCGCATGCAAAGCAAGTGCTCTACCATTTAAGCTACATCCCTACAATTCTTACATCACAAAACCTTTAAACTTCCCATCATCAATAATAGTGAAAATGAAAAAAATATCTCTACTCCTTATATCATAAATAAAGAAACACGAAATAAACATAAAATATTAATAACAATTAGTTACTCTTAGAGATGCTGGGTATCAATCCTCGTGGCTCTTGCATGCAAAGAGTGCACTCTACCGTCTTAGCTATATCCCAACAATTCTTACAGGACAAAATCATAAACATCCCATCATCAACAATAGTGAAAATGAAAACTATCCCTCCTCATTATGTCATAAATAAGAAAAATTTGAAATAGAAATAGAATATTTGATAGTAGGATTCCTTTGTAGATGCAGGGTGTCGCACCGAACTTCTCACATGCGAAGTGAGTGCACTACCATCTGAGCTACGTCCCCACAATTCCTACGTCATAAAATCCTAAACCTACAATCACCAATAATAGTGAAAATAAAAAAAATATCTCTGCTCAATATGTCAAAATAAGAAAAGATTGAATAGAAATAAAACCATCTGAGCTACATCCTCGCTGCAAAGTGATCGCTCTTGCATCTGAGCTACATTCCCACGATTCTTACATCACAAAACTTTAAATTCATCAAAAATAGTGAAAACGAAAAAAAATATCTCTGCACATTATGTCATAAATAAGGAAATATTGAATAAAAATAAAATATTAATAACAAAAAGTTTCTTCGAGAGATGCAAATGAAAAGTATCCATCCCCGTACCTCTTGCATGCTAAGCGAACGCTCTACCATCTAAGCTACATCCCCACAACTCTTATGTCACAAAACTCTAAATTTTCTGTCATAAGAAATATCGCTATGAATAGATTCTTTCGGAGATAAGAGTCGCTATGAATAGATTCTTTCGGAGATAAGAGGTATTAATCCCCATGCCTCTCGCATGCTAAGCGTGCACTCTACCATCTGAGCTACATCCCCAAAATTCTCATATCACAAAACCCTAAATGTCTCGTCATCAATAATAGTGAAAATGAAAAACTATCTCTGCACATTATGTCATAAATAAAAATAAATTGAAAATAATTAATATATTTAATAATTGTTAGTTATCCTTTAGAGATGCGGGGTACCAGTCCCCATACCTCTTTTAATAATAAATAGTTTTATTTTGGAGATGCGAGGTATCAATCCACATACCTCTTGCATGCAAAGCAAGCACTCTACCATTTGAGCTACATCCCCACGATTCTTACATCACAAAACCCTAAACGTCTCGTCATCAATAATAGTGAAAATGAAAAAATATCCGTACTCATTATGTCATAAATATGAAAATTTTGAAAAGAAATAATATATTTAATAATCCATTCATTTGGAGATGCAAGGTATTGACCCCCGTACTACCCACACGAGAAGTGAGCGCTCTACCATTTGATCTACATCCGTACAACTCTTACATTAGAAAATCATAAACGTCCCGTCATCAATAATTGTGTAAATGAAAAAATATCTCGGCTCATTATGTCATAAATAAGGAAAGATTGAATAGAACTAAAGTATTAATAACAAATAGTTTCTTTCGGAGATGCAGGGTATACATCCCCATACCTTTCGTATGCTACGCGAGCGCTCTACCATCCTAAATACCCACAATTCTTGAATCACAAAACCCTAAATTTTTCGTCATCAATAATAGTAAAAATGAAGAAATATCGCTACTCAACATGTCATGAATAAGGGAAAATTGAAAGTAAAAAATATATTTTATAATAGATAGTTTTATTTCAGAGATAAAAGGTATCGAAGCCCATACGTCTCGCATACAAAGCGAGCACTTTACCATTTGAGCTACATCCCCACAATTTTTATGTTACAAAACCCTAGACATATTGTCATCAATAATAGTGTAAATGAAAAACTATCTCTACTCATTATGTAGTAAATATGAAAAATTTGAAAAGAAATAATATATTTAGTAATCGATTCATTTGGAGAAGCAAGGTATCGATCCCATACTTCCCACATGGGAAGCTCTACCATCTGAGCTACATCCGAACGATTCTTACATCAGAAAATCCTAAATGTCCCGTCATCAATAATTGTGAAAATGAAAAAAATATTTCCGCTCATTATGTCATAAATAAGGAAAGATTGAACAGAAATAAAATATTAATAACAAATAGTTTCTTTTGGAGATGCAGGGTATCTCAATCCCCATACCTCTCGCATGCTAAGTGAGTGCCTCTACCATCTGAGCTACATCCCCACAATACTTGCACCACAAAACCCTAAATTTTCTGTCATCAATAATAGTGAGAAATGAAGAAATATCGCTACTCAACATGTCATGACTAAGGAAAAATTCCAAAGAAATAACATATTTAATAATTGATAGTTTTATTTTGGAGATATGTAGGGTATCAATCCCCGTACCTCTCGCATACAAAGCGAGCGCAATACCATCTGAGCTACATCCCCACGATTCTCATGTCACAAAGACCTAAACGTCTCGTCATTAATAATAGGTCCAAAATAGGAATTTCAAAATTGGGAAAATTAGGTATAATTTATGAATCATTTCGACATAGAATGCATTGATATTATATTAATCCCCACCATTCTCATGTGCTGAAAATTCTCCACGAAGATCATTTTATATGCATTGTTATTAATTATTTCAATGATTTGATAAGGGGCATCCCCTCTTGGATGTAACTTTGTCTTCCTTTGACTTTGATATGGGTATCGCTCCTTGTGAAAATATATCCAAACTCAGTTATCGAGTTTAAAAATGATTTCCTTTCGTCATTTGTTAAGTCTTGGAGCAATTTTGAAATTGTGTTTCTCAATTGTCTCCTTCACCTCTTTATGCAATGTTTTGATCAGACCTTACTTGTGGTTGCTTTACTGACAAAAATATTTAATTCTTAAAGTAACTTTTTAAACATGTTCAGAAGGAGAACAATGAGTGGTGGTACTATGCTCTAAAGGAGAACGGTACTATGAATCCCTCTATTCTAAGATGTGAACTTAGGACCTCTCACACCCTAAGAAAGAATAATACCACTAGACCAAATTTTTCTTCTTGAACATCTATCATTTTTAGCTCTCACTCGATATGATTTTTTCTCTCAAGTTTGAAATCTATATTTGTTTGGAGTTGAGGGGCTAAAAGGAAGTTCAACAAGGTGAGGTAGGTCTTTTTGTATAAGAGGAAGTTCAAGGATTTAAAGAAAAGAAAATCATCAACCATTTTAACTTTTCAATCCATACATGACATTCTTAATTAATAAATTGTTTTACCTACAAAAACACAAAGTGAAACAAATTAAGTGCATTGGATTTCATTATTTAGGTCTTTTATATTAAAGGGAAAATCCAAGAGTTGATCTCAAAACCTCTCACACCAAAAGCAAGAATCATACCACTAAACCAAGAATCATACCACTAAACCAAATATCCTTGTTGTGGACTTCGTATTCAATTATGCATTGAACATATCATCGTTATTTCATTTACTTTATTTGATGTTCATATAAATTTATTAATACTGATGGTGTTACAATAACACGTGCAGAAGCAATTTGGATCTTAGGCACTCTAAGTACATCAATTATAGTAAATTAGCTAGCATGTTCAAAAGCATTAAAACTCAATGAGTTTGAATACTAACCTTTTGTAGTTCAAATTTCTTTTTCTTAACGAACTGGTTTCAAACCACAACTAGTGTCTTCCCAACTATTCTCCAGCCTTAGAACGGGATTGTGGAATCCAGTGAATGACTAAACGTGAAAGGAATTTAGTATATGTAAAGAGAGAGCTTTGAGAGACTTTCTCAAAGTTTTTCGAGCAAACTTTCCATTTTCCTTAATCACTCTATTTATAAAGTCATATTTACATGTTTATGCAAATTTGAGATTACCAAATTTTTGACACTCAAAATTCCACTCAAATTTGTGGGATTATGCGGCAAGCATGCAAGTTTGAGTGAACCAAATTTTGACACTCAAAATTCCACTCAAACTTGTGGGTTTTATTTGACAAACATGGTTAAACCAAATTTTGACACTCATAATCAGGCTAGAGTTTAATTAAAGAAAAATAAGCAAATTGCTTTGATGGCAATCTTATTCCTTGAGTTGGAACCCAAATAGGCAAATTGGTTTTTCTAGGAGAATTTAATTAAAGAAAAATAAGCAAATTGCTTTGATGGCAATCTTATCTCTAGGAGTTCAAAGAAATAATCGGGCAGTTGCTTATGCCAATTCTACAACCCAACAAAGAAACAACAAACTATTTAAATTGATATAATTGTGGGGGCATTTCATGAATCAAACTCAAGACCTCTCACACCCGAAGCGAAAATCATACCACTAGACCAAATGCCCTTGTAGTGAAACAATCATTTTTAGTTGCTAGTCCATGTGTTTTGTGTGCCACAACATTTGAAATTTATCCACGTATTTTTTTGTGCTTTAGAACCTACTATTATTGTCACGTTAATTTCACATTGTCCATAACATAATAGAATTTATTCTTCAAATCAATTGGATGTATTTCAATTAATATTATTAAAAAATATGGACATAAATAAAGTTCATATCCTATATTTCCTACCTTTAAGATTATGAATGATCCCGCTCAAATTATTTTGGTTGAAGCTGCATTGCCACTAAAGCATATGCATTCCTTTGGGATAGATATTGAAACAATACATTTGAATTTTAAGCAAAATTTCACCACAAACTAAGTTTTTTGAAAACGACTTTTATTTTATATTTATTTTTTAATTTTTTTAAATTTTTAAATTTTTAAATTTTAGTTTTCAAAACCTACTTTGATATGTCAAAACTACTTCTTTGCTACCCTTTAAATATTGTAAAATGGAATTAACATCTTTTAAGTTTATGTAGTTTCTTTTTAAGAGAACTTCTCAACTTGAGAGATCAATTTCATTCCTCTAAAATCTTATTTTTACATAATAATTTGACGATATTTATAGTCTCCGCACAAAAGAAGTTAGTGGCCGGGATTTAATCTCAATCCCCTTGAATCTCCACCGAAGACAAGGTCAATTTCACCATTACATACTTTATGAATTAAAGATAAATAAAGTTTTCTAACAACTCATCTAATGATGCTTGCAACTTCATCCTCTACTTTAACTGTGTAAATATTCACTTCTGAAGCTCCAAATGGTTCTTCCTCAATCGAATAAGCTTGTAACACATGAAATGAGAGTTGAACAAAGCCTATCCAATTTTATAGATAAAGAATGAATGCTTGTTGAATCTTCTTGGCTGGTCCAGTTGGAACATTGGGATCACCGTGATCCTTATTATCTTCCCCCTCGTCAAAAGGATTCGTCCTCGAATCAGAAAAATCATCACCTAAGAAAGGCTAGAAGGAAGAATGAATGGGACCTTTCTTGATCCAGCCTTTTCTTCGCTTGCTTAATCACCCACTAAAAGGCAGGCCTGCACGCTGAGACTGACTACTAAGGCAGGCGGTGGACTCTTTCATTAGGGAAGGGAAGAAGGGGCCTAAGCAAAAGAACTAAGTCTGCAACATTGAAAATTGAAAGTAGAATGTGCTGAAAATTCTCAAGGAACATCATTTTATATGCATTGTTAAGGACTTGATAAGGGTTATCCACTCTTGGATGTAACTTTGTCTTCCTTTGAGATGGAAATCGCTCCTTGCGAAAATGTATCCAAACCCAGTTATTGGGTTGAAAAATGATTTCCTTCCGTCCTTTGTTAATTCTTTAAGCAACTTTGAAATTTTGTTTCTCAATTGTCTCTTTCACCTCTTTATGCAATGTTTTGATCAGACCTTACTTGTGGTGGCTTTACTCACAAAAATATTTAATTCTTAAAGTAACTTTTTGTTTCTCAATTGTCTCCTTTCACCTGTTTGTGCAATGTTTTGATCATATCTGCCTTAATTGTGGTTGTTTTACTCAAAAAAATATTAGAATGAATAGGAAGCAAATCAAGAGATATAGGTGGATTAAATCCATAAACATCTTCAAAACGAGAACAATGAGTGGTACTATGAATTGCTATAAAGGAGAAGAGTACTATGAATTGTTCTATTATATGCCATCTCTACAAATGGCAAACATTCGTCCCAGAACTTAATATTCATACAAATAATAGGCAGATTAAATACATAAACATATTCAGAAGGAGAACAATGAGTGGTACTATGAATTGCTCTAAACGAGAACGGCTACAAATGGCAAACATTCGTCCCAAGACTTAATATTCTTACAAATAATAGGAAGATTAAATACATAAACATATTGAGAACAATGAGTGGTACTATATGAATTATTCTTACAAATAATAGGAAGATTAATTACATAAACATATTGAGAACAACGAGTGGTACTGTATGAATTGCTCTAAATGAGAACGTTTTAATGAATTGGTCTATTATATGCCATCTCTACAAATGACAAACATTAGTCCCAAGACTTAATATATTCTTAGAAATAATAGGCAATAATCTAATTTATCCCACACCATACTTTTCAAGAGTGACTTAAAAATTTAAGTATCCCTATCTTTTTGTGTGTAGCAAACCACATTTAAACGCGTATACAATCCATTTAAAATATCTCATTAAGGCACCACCATATTATAGAGCATTTAAGAATATAGAGCCGGGTATTCGGGGTATCGATCCCTGTACCAATCGCATGCAAAGAGAGCACTCTACCATCTTAGCTACGTCCCCACAATTCTTACATAACAAAACCCAAAACTGCCCGTCATCAATAATAGTGAAAATGAAATTTCGGCTCATTATGTCAAAAATAAGGAAACTTGAATAGAAATAAAATATTAATAACCTATAGTTTCTTTAGGAGATGCAGGGTATCATTCCCCATACCTCTCATATGCTAAGCGAACGCTCTACCATATGAGCTGTATCCCAATGATTCTTACATCACAAAATTCTAAACGTCTCGCCATCAATAATAGTGAAAATGAAAAGCTATTTTTGCTCATTATGTCATAAATAAGAAAATATTGAAAAGAAATAATACATTTAATAATCGATAGTCTTCCTTTAGAGATGCGGGGTATCAATCCCGGCACCTCTCACATGCTAAGCGAGCTCTCTACCATATCATTCTGTCATAAATATGAAAATATTGAAAAGAAATAATACGTTTAATAATCAATAGTCTTCCTTTAGAGTGCGGGGTATTAATCCCCGCACCTCTCACATGTTAAGCGAGCGCTCTACTATATGAGCTATATCCGCACAATTATCCTTGCTCATTATGTCGAAATAAGAAAAAATTAAAAAGAAATAATATATTTAGTAATCAATTCATTTGCAGAAGGTATCGATCCCGTACTTCTCACATGGGAAACTCTACCATCTGAGCTACATCCCCACGATTCTTACATCAGAAAATCCAAAACGCCCCGTCATCAATAATTGTGAAAATGAAAAAATATCTCCGCTCATTATGTCATAAATAAGGAAAGATTGAGTAGAAATATAATATTAATAACAATTAGTTTCTTTTTTAGATGTGGGGTATCGATTCCCGTACCTCTTGCATGCAAAGAAAGCATTCTACCATCTGAACTACATCCCGAAAATTATTACATCACAAAACCCTAAACGTCACGTCATCAATAAAAGTGAAAATGAAAAACTATCTCTGCTCATTAGGTTATAAATAAGGAAAGATTTAATAGAAATAAAATATTAATAACAAATAATTTTTTTTTTTGGAGTTGTGGGGTATTGACCCATATACCTTTTAGTGCACTAAATAATCTTACCTACATCCCCACAATTCTTACACCACAAAACCCTAATCCTCTCGTCATCAATAATAGTTAAAATGAAAAACTACCTTTGCTCGTTATGTCATAAATAAGATTAATAATTGATTGTTTTCATTTGGAGATGCATGATAGCGATCCTTGTACCTCTCGCATCCAAAGCAAGCACTCTACCATTTAAGCTACATCCATACAATTCTTACATCACAAAACCTTTAAACTTCCCATCATCAATAATAGTGAAAATGAAAAAATATATCTACTCATTATGTTGTAAATAAGGAAAGATTGAATAAAAATAAAATATTAATAACAAATAGTTACTTTTGGAGATGCAGAGTATTGATCCTCGTGGATCTTGCATGCAAAGAGTGCACTTTACCATCTTAGCTACATCCCAACAATTCTTACATGACAAAACCCTAAACGACCCATCATCAATAATAGTGAAAATGAAAAATATATCTACTCATTATGTCATAAATAAGAAAAATTTGAAATAGAAATAGAATATTTGGTAGTAGGATTCCTTTGGAGATGCATGGTATCGATTCTCGAACTTCTCACATGCGAAGCGAGTGCACTACCATCGGAGCTACGTCCCCATAATTCTTATGTCATAAAATCCTAAACCTACCATCACCAATAATAGTGAAAATAAAAAAATATCTCTGCTCAATATGTCAAAATAAGAAAAGATTGAATAGAAATAAAACAATCTGAGCTACATTCCCGCATGCAAAGTGATCAGCTACATTCCCGCATGCAAAGTGATCAGCTACATTCCCGCATGCAAAGTGATCAGCTACATTCCCGCATGCAAAGTGATCGCTATACCATCTGAATCCACAAAACTTTAAATTCATCAATAATAGTGAAAACGAAAAAATATCTCTGCTCATTATGTCATAATAAAGGAAATATTGAATAAAAATAAAATATTAATAACATATAGTTTCTTCTAGAGATGCAAATGTAAAGTATCGATCCCCGTACCTCTCGCATGCAAAGTGAGTGCTCTACCATCTGAGCTACATCCCCACGATTCTTATGTCACAAAATCCTAAATGTCTTGTCATCAATAATAGTGAAAATGAAAAAATATCGCCGCTCATTATGCCATAAATAAGGAAAAATTGAATAGAAATAAAGTAGTAATAACAAATAGTTTCCTTCAATAATAGTGAAAATGAAAAAATACTTCCGCTCATGATGTCACAAATAAGGAAAGATTGAATAGAGTTTCTTTTGGAGATGCAAGGTACCGATCCCCATACCTCTCGCATGCTAAGCGCGCTCTAGCATCTGAGTTACATCCCCACAATTCTTGCATCACAAAACCCCTAAATTTTCCATCATCAATAATAGGGAAAATGAAGAAATATCACACTTAACATGTCATGAATAAAGAAAAATTGATAAGAAATAACATATTTAATAATAAACAAGGTTTATTTTGGAGATGCAGGGTATCGATCCACGTATCACTTGCATGCAACGAGAGAACTCTACCATCTGAGCTACATCCCCATGATTCTTACATCATAACACCCTAAATGTCTCGTTATTAATAATAGTGAAAATGAAAAACTATCCCTACGCATTATATGTCGTAAATATGAAAATTTTGAAAAAAAATAATATATTTAATAATCCATTCATTTGGAGATGAAAGGTATCGATCCCCGTACTACCCACACGAGAAGCGAGCGCTCTACCATTTGATCCACATACACACAATTCTTACATCAGAAAACTCTAAATGTCCCGTCATAAATAATTGTGTAAATGAAAAAATATCTCGGCTCATTATGTCATAAATAAGGAAAGATTGAATAGAAATAAAATATTAATAACAAATAGTTTTTCGCCTCTACCATCTGGGCTAAATTCCCTAAATTTTCCGTCATCAATAATAGTGAAAATGAAAGAAATATCGCTACTCAACATGTCATGAATAAGGGAAAATTGAAAGTAAAAAATATATCTAATAATGGATAGTTTATTTTAGAGATGTAAGGTATCGATCCCTATACCTTTTGCATACAAAGCAAGCGCTTTACCATCTAAGCTACATCCCCACAATTCTTATGTTACAAAACCCTAAATTTTCCGTCATCAATAATAGTGAAAAAAGAAGAAATATCGCTACTCAACCTGTCATGACTAAGGAAAAATTGAAAAGAAATAACATACTTAATAATAGTGAAAAAAGAAGAAATATGGCTACTCAACATGTCATGACTAAGGAAAAATTGAAAAGAAATAACATACTTAATAATGGATAGTATTATTTTGGAGATGCGGGGTGTCGATCTCCGTACCTCTCACATGCAAAGCAAGCACTCTACCATCTGAGCTACATCCCCACAATTCTCATGTCACAAAACCCTAAACGTCTCGTCATCAATAACATGTCCAAAATTAGAAAAATTAGGTATAATTTATGAATCATTTCGACATAGAATGCATTGTTATTATTTAGATTATTTTAAGCTTATCATTCACAATTTATAACTTGTGTCATTTTATTGTATTTATTTACTTCGTTTAATTCTACAATCTCTCTTGAAGGGGCATTTCGAGAATCGAACTCGAGACCTCTCGCACCCAAAGCGAGAATCATACCACTAGACCAAATGCCCTTGTTATGCCACTTAAAACGTATGTATAAATCCTTGGGCCTAGGTATTAAGGTCATATTTTGTCGTATTGCAGGAAACACATGAAGTTCTCGATGTACTTGAACTGAAGCCTTGGATGTAGAATGTGTCTTGGAAAACAAAACAAGAACATAATAAGAACAAAGAGCTTTCTACTAGATCTGCTTAAGATTTGGATAGGCATACTTACCAAAAGTGGAAAACATGAAATGATATTAAGAGCATTATCATTATAATTTTAATCGCCTTAATTTTTGTTTTTCTTCTTTTTTTTTTTCTTTATTTCCTAAGATGGTAAGTATAATACGAACAACAAGTTTATATAAATATGAAGTCTTTCAATATGAAAAGATTTAGACATAGGGGCATTTGAGGTTGCACCATAAGTGAGGGTCGTACCACTAAACCAAATGCCTTTTATTAAATACCTAATATTTAGCTTCTACTCAGATATATTTTTCTGAGTGGTTGGACGGCTATAAAATGAAAAGTTAATGGTCTAATATTTTACTTGTAAGTAAGGCATGTTATATTGAATTGTTATAATATAGAAGGGTTATAAAATAAACCAACAACCCAACAAAGGAAACAAACTAATCAATTTGGGTTTGATTGATTCGGTTCAGTTCATCAGTTTATTTGATTTAATTCTTCTATTTTGCCTCGTATGACAACAGAATAAAGTTGTATTGAATGCACCTTAGTTTCATTTATGACAAACTCATATGAAACATACTGGCATTAGTAGTACTAAGAGTTGGAATCTATAAGCATTTCATGAACTTAAGAGCAAACCATGCTTCTTTAAAGATGAGAAGAACTTTAGTTAAGTAATGGAAACTTTAAATTACTTCACGTGGAGCTTCAATTACTCTATGCTAGTTACAATCTTTAGGATTGACTAATTGGACACAAGTTCATGGATTTAGGAAAATTTTTGTGCAATTATCAACTACAACTTATGTTTTCAAATTTTTAGGTCATAATTTAGGTAGTTGGTGTTATGAGTCGTAAACTTGTTTTTTACATAATATGGATTTAGTTGAACTGTTATTCCGATGAGATGGACAAAAAAATTGTCTTTGAAATGACTAATAGACCTAGGTTCATCGTTGTTGTCTTCTAACTGTGATTTTGCAAAAAGCTTAACTAATATAAACTATCATCCGACAAGATCTTTAAGGTAAATCAAGAATATACCCTACACATCATTCAAGATGGCAATAAAATGGAGTTAAATTGAACCCACTTTAGTTTCATGTTTGGTGTGTTCAAGATAAAGCATAATTGTATTTATGATATTGAGCTTGGGGTCTATAAGAATTTAATGATCATAAGAGAAATTCCTGTCTTATTAGAGGAGACCAAATTTATTTAAGGTACTAGGAGTTCAACATGGCTTAAGAGTTGCGTGGGTGCTCATTTTATCCATGTTCTCCACTTCCTCCGATTTCCTCCTCTTCCTCCATCACATTCTTTATTTCTCTTCCCATTTCTCAATCTCCAACTCATTCTTTCTTCATCCCTAACCAATGCCGATTTGAATAAAGAAGGAGAAAAAGAAAGAGAGTGAAGTAAGTCGGTATGGATTTAGCTTTGGAACTAGAAATCGATGAGTATGATCTAACGAACATCAATACAAAAAATTTAGTGACTTTTCTTTGGACCAACTAGGTAAGTGGTGTTACTATTGGCTTGGTTGGATGAATTGTATGAGGTATTAACAACGCGTGCTCCGTAGCCCCTCCACGTGTCGTACTTTGTGAGTGTTTGACATATATTATGTTCTGTTATGCTGTAACACGAGTTCAAATGAAGATTAATTTCTCAACTTTTTTTTTTTAAGTTCAAATTTTTAGGAATTTATTGAGAGATTAGACCAAATTTAAATATGATATGGAAGAAAAAAATAGTTACAAATATTAAAAAAAAAACTCATTAAAAGTATAAAAGAAAATAATAAAAAATAGAAAAATCCGTCGAAATTAATGCTAGGGTAAATTTTTCATTTTGATCCATCTTTCCTAGGTAGGGGATAGTAAGATCGCTAATTAGAGTTCAATAAAGAGGAAAAATAAAGAAAGAAAAAAAAAAGGGCGAAAAAGAAGAATATAACTAGAGTTCAATAAAGAGTTGTTTGATATCAAAGCAGCCGAATTTTAGATTATACATATTTTTTCTTAAGATAAAGAGTCGTATATCTCTATGACTCAGCTCAATGACACGTCTCGCCGTGATCAAGTAAGCAGTCTAACCCTATTTTAAAGTATATGATATGTTGTAAAACTTATATGAATTTATTGTATGTTTTGAGTTTTGTGATAGTTATAAAATGTCCTCGGACATTAAAGAGTGAATGTTAACCATATAAGAGAATAATGGATCACAGTTATAGTGTCAAGATATGCTGAGGAGGAAAAGAGTGGTCGTGAGATATCTCACTAGCCTTAGGACAACAGAGAGTTGTCGCTGCAGAGTGCGATACATTTAACCAATGGAATTTTGGTACTAGAAATGATGAAACTCGAGATGGTCCCCAAACGTCTATATGGACCATTCCCAATCGCACTTTCTTTAGTTCTCTAGTAGCCTTTGTGAAGCTAACTCGTCTATATTTTTCCATAAGGCAGCTCTACGAAACACCCATATCAATATATTTTAAGCCTTCTAAAACTTCATTAGCAGCCATCATCTTCATTTCTTTGACGCTCATATGTGCAAGTCTATTGACATTACTATAGGATGTATAAACATGGTTGCTGTTACTACGAGTTGTGTATAGGGTTCACCCTACAGTGGTGTATTGGGTTCCAGATTTTGTGTCATGCTACCACCATGACACCTTTCACAATCTTCCCCAAACTCTTTCGAAACTTGGCTCCAAAACCTGTGCTATCCAACTGACCAATAGAGATCAAATTCTTCTTGAGATCAGGAATATATTTGATATCCTATAATGTCCACTCATTTCCTGCTAGAGTTAGTATGCAGACATCTCTCTTCCCTTCAATCTCCAACGTTTTGTTGTCGGCAAGATACACCTTCCCAAAATTTCCTTATTTGAAATTTTGAAACAATTCCTTACATGAAGATAAATAAACGAAGCAACTGAATCTAAAATCCAGAATTCAATTGGGCTGTTCACGCTAAGAATTAGAGCATCCTTAGTATCTTTTGCTGAATAGATAGAATCATTGTCATCTTCAAATTTGTGATTTTGTTTTTCTTCAATTTTGTACCATATGTCCGTAAGTGTCATTTTTCTCCATATTTGGTTTGTTTGGCGATTTTTTTCGGTTCCTTGATTTTGATCGCCCATGTTTGTTTGGGCTCTTTGATTTACTTCTTTCGCTTCGATCAACACTGGGAACATTGCCTAATGAATCTCCATTTTCCATTTGGGAATACTTTCGCTAACTCTCGAATTTCATCAAACTTCAGTTTATCAAATCCTCGTGAACTGTTGATTGTAGCAACAACAGTATACCACTACTCGGGTAAAGATGACATCAAAATCAATGCTTTAATTTCATTTTTGAACATAATTTCCACCGACTCAATTGACTTTCAATCACGTTGAAGTAATTGATATGATTTGCAACAAAGCTACCTTACGACATTTGTAGATTAAACAACCTCTGCATCAAATACTCTTTAACACCCCAAAAATGAAGGAAAGGCACCTATGCAAGACCCAAAGGATCCAAGGAAAGAAATTGTTTTGGATTAAGCAAGGAAAGGGGTCTTAGTAAGTCATTTCTAGACCTTAGGAAGTAATCTTAAGGACTTAAGACCTTTGGAGAAGGATTGAGAATGAAATCGTAAGCGAAAAAGACGGAAATGTCATTTTTCCAATTATCAAGGATCTTTGTAGATTTTTAATTCCTTATCTAGAAGGAATTTCAAGATGGTCAAGAAGGGAAAAATGACGAACGAGGGATGAAGAATTTTTAGGAAAAATTATGGATTATTCGAGAAAATAATAATAAAATATTATGAAAGTGGCAAATTACAAAATACCCTTGAAGTTAAGGATAATTATGGATTTGTCATTCTGCTAAAAAATTAGAACCTTCACAGTACCTTCTGCACAAAATTCTTCGAATCTCGACTCTCAGCCGTTGGATCTACTCCAAACGTTGATACATTCTAGAACACTCACGGATCATCACATCCAACGGCTAGGATTCAAAACGAAAGTCGGTGAGTCTCTGATCGAAGTAGAAATTTTCGACGAATTTTCCAGAAAATCCAACTGATAATTCACGACGATTCTGGAGCTCCCAATGTCTGTTTATGTTTTCCCTATAAATTATGAAGTTGGGGCAATCGTTTGGAACAAGAATCGAGCAAGTTCGAGCTCCCAGTCATTGGCAATAAGTGTTTAGATTTTCGGTCTCCTACTCTCGGGTTTCTTCTAAATTCGAGAGAAGTTCTCCACCATTTCCTTTCAAACTTGTTCCTATAGCTTCTAAACAAGATTACCCACAAGTTTTATGAAGGAATAGAGTCCTGAAAGTGCCTAGAAACAATTCCCCCAATCCAATCTGCCATTAAAGAGCTTCAAGGAAAACTCAAAATTCCAATCCAAGGATGTACAAGTATTCTTCAAGAAAGGACAACCCCAATAGGTTTCTGCACCTCCAGAGAATGTTTCAGTAGAAGACCACGAAGAGAAATAACCTCAGGAACGTTCCCAATTGAAGAAAATCTGTTCCAGGTTCAAATTGGGGGTAAGTGTCGAATTCCTATCTACAACCTCTTTTCCTTCAAATTGGGGGTAAGGATTCCTCTAGCTTCATAGGAAGAATTCGAGTAACTTTTCTGAAGGAATGGAGAGCTGAAACGTCGTAGAACAAGATACCCAAGAGATTGAAAATCGGAGGTGTCGGGTAACTTGCAGACCGAGAGTGGTTTCTCAAAATTAATATCCCACACTCAAAGTCGTTCCTCCAAACCAATTCCTTTATCTTGAGGGAATAATAAGGAAGAGATTTCGTGAAGAAATCGAGCCTCGAAAACCCCTAGAATCAGCTACCCAATAAGAAATTCTCTGTTTTTTACTCGGACGAGAAATCATATTTTTGATGAACTTTGGAAGCAAATATCTTAGGCTACGATCCATGAAAAGGTATGAAATCAATCTCTAGATCTTCCTTGTAATATCGTCATTAAGTTTTATGAAGGAATCGAGAGGAGAAACGACATGATAGGAGCTGGGGAGGGCGAGTTTCAGACGGCGGCGCGAACGGTCGCGCGCGTCTTCTTCCCGTTTGGAGGAAGAAGACGATGACGTGGCCGGTTCAGTTGAACCGACCATGTCAACCCAAAACTCGACCTTCACTCGGATTTTCTCAATTTTATCCCCCTTCCAGACTGGCTCTCATGAAAAACCTTATGGTTCCAGAAAGTAGACACAATAAGGAGTCTATGAAAGAAAATTTGAGGTAATTTGGGTACCGGAAGCTCAAGAACGAAGGTCCCGAATGTCGACAATGAGGGAAGTAGCCACCTTGGACTTTTTGTTAAGAAATACTTGTAGGGATCGCTTGAATTTTAATATGAAACCCCAAACCAAGTATGAAATTAGGATCTATGAAAGAAAAACCCTAGGAACCGTAAGTTAAGACCTTGAACCGAACAAATTGCTCGGGATTTACGTAATGTTAAAATAACCCACTAGATGAAATCTGCTGCCTATGAAATTTTAAGGCTGAGGATACTATAGCATGTTGAGGTTATATACGAAGTTTGGTAGTCATTGGATAAGGATAAGTAGGTAAACCAAGAAATGGTGCAAAATGACCATAATGCCCCTAAGGACATCTACCTACGGTTCATGACCTAGATGACATCCAAATGCTATGAAACCCTGAAGTAGATCTTATTTTATGATGTTTGATGACTTGGTGAAGTTTGAAAAGCCATTGGAACACGTTAAGTAGCAAAACCAAGAATTGGGTGTAAAATGACCAAAATGCCCCTAGAACTACTTAAGAGATTTCAAGGTCTATACGTGCTTCAAATGATTTGCTACTTCTTATAAGGTCGATTATGAAGGACATGAAGATAATTTTAAGGTTTCAAGTTGATTGGAGTAAGTTTGGAACCTAAACCAAGTTAGGATCCAAGAAACACCTATAGGAAACACCACAAGACTTTAGACTCTTCTAGAACCCTCTAAAGAACTCCCTAGGAATCTATGGCCTTCTAGAAAAACTTACACTAAGATGGGTTCATATGGTTACAAATACAAGTTACAACTTATGCCTCAAGAAATTAAGGACCTTAGAAAGTTAAAAGATTAAGAACCAAGAACAACAACATACAAGCTTTACAACTACCCAAGTAAGAAGAATGCTAGGTACCACTCAAGGACGAGGGACTAAGGTCCCCAAACTCAGAAACAGAAACTTAAGAATGCTAGGAAATACTCTAATCATGTCCAAAGTGACCCATGACCTCCCACCAAGCAATGCCCAAGTAAGAAGAATGCTAGGTACCACTCAAGGACGAGGGACTAAGGTCCCCAAACTCAGAAACAGAAACTTAAAAATGCTAGGTAATACTCTAATCATGTCCAAAGTGACCCATGACCTCCCACCAAGCAATGCCCAAGAATTCTTCTTCTAGTTGGGATGCCCTGCACCATGTTTCCTTTGCAGGATGTCATGCCTCAAGTTTCTCTCACCTAGAAGAGATGCCCTGCAGACTTGTAGGATGCCATGTTTAAGTATGCACCGAGCAAGTGACCTTTACGGTCTATTAAGGGGAGTACTCTAAAGTCACAGAGGAACAAGAAGAGTGTACGTTACCTTAGCCACGAATCAAGAACCTCCTAAGACCTCCCACGGTACATCATGCTCATGACTTAGACTATGTTGCTTGGAACGTATGAAGCCTTGAGCGTAGGTTAAACAGACTCTATTATAGGGCAAGCCCTTGATGCAGTATTAAGACTACATCGCTTGGAACGTAAGAAGCCTTGGATGTAGGTTTTCAGACTATGCCGCTTGGAACACTTGAAGCCTTGGGCATAGGATTAAGCAGATCGTATCGAAGGGCAAGCCCTAAGATTCGGTAAGACTACGTCGCCTGGAATGCATGAAGCCTTGGACGTAGGTTAAGGCTGTGTCACTTGAAACGCATGAAGCCTTGGACACAGGATTTTCAGGTGCATGTCTAATGCCATAAATCCTAGGGGGAGTGTCTTGGAGAATGAATCAAGAACAAAATAAGAACCAAGAAGTACCAAGAACAAGAGAAAGATCAAGGAATAGAACAAGGATCAAGATCCTAGTTCTAAGGACAAGAATCAGGAACAAAGGACAAAGAACCAGAAACCATAGTACTAAGGCCCTTAAAGGAAAACCATGGTTTTAGGATTCAAGGACCAAGGTCCTCGAGAAAGATCAAGATAAGAACCCCAAGTCAAGAACAAAAATTAGAGGGCCTAAGTACTTACAACAAGAAAAAGATCAAGAACAAGCAAGAACAAAGAATGTGGTACCCTAGCATATCAAGGACACGATTAAGAGCCTACAAGTAGGCTACTTACTGGGTCTTGTACTCATTCCTTATTCTCCATTTTTTTTTCCAGGTGATAAGGAGCTGGTCAAGAACGGAAGCGGAGTCTGGAGGAGGTGCCATAGACAAACCTCACCCGTCGTCTTCAACCCTTTGTTTTAAAATGTTTTGTGTCTGTTTCTTATTTTGTGTTTTAATCATTACGTCGTATTTTAAATTAGTAATGTGCGCACACTACTTTGGTATAATGAAAATTATGTTTTAAATTTTAATGGTTTTATCAAGAAGGAAAATTTTACCCGCCTTTTTGAGTCATCGTGTCAGCACGGTCCTTACATACATCTTGTTCATAGCCGACAGATTTTCGTACATATTTTACAACACCTTCAATAGGCCTAATGTTGTCTTCTCTTTGATGAGGTTGAACATCATGTTTCTGGACAGCGTCAACCAAATCAACCCTCTGTGATCATGGTATCCGGCTTCACCCCCAAAAGAAGTTTCTGAAGATCTTTCTGGTACAGATCATGGTGAATCTTCAATCTGCATCTTCTAGAAACTTATATCGAATCCATCAAACTTTTCAATTCCAGTCTTTGAACTTTCCATATTCACAGATCATGGTGAATCTTGCCTCGCTCTGACACCAGTTATTAGGATCACACACTCGATCGAAATGAACAAGAAAAACATGATAGAGAAAATGTAAGGAGAAATATTGACTAAAAGTTTTGTATTAATGACTTCAGGTATGCAAATAAAGGATATGAAGAATGAGAAATATACATTTTGAAAGAATTGACTGATGGGTAAATATATTATTTTAGTTTATTATATATATAGCTTTAATACATATAACCACTTACTATATATAAATATTTAGTATATATTTTTACTATAAATAATCAGCCTCCATATCTAACTTGCACAAATAGTAAGTTTGTAAGGAGGGTGGGAAGAAAAATAAGCCAATGGAGGCTCTCAATTTCTTTATGCAACTTTTAGCCAAGAATTCTTAAAAATCGCGAAATTACTCATCCATAATGAATATCATCCTTTTAAACCAATTTGTACAACTTTATGGCTATGAGAGGAAACACTTTCGTTAAGAAATCAAAGGCTAAAAGATATTGGAGCGTTGGAACCCATCAGTTTACTTTCGGTAAACGTTTTAAGTTTGAAATTTAGAAATTTGAGTCCAAAATTCTTCGTCTAGAGATTGATTCATTTAATGAGCCTTATACAATTAGCTGTAGGGTAAGTTAAGGAACACAATTGAAGAAGAAATCAAGAGGAGATGAGCTCTCAATCGTTCAAACTACAAGCATCTTGGAATTAATTTTCTTGGTAAGTTCATTATCAAGCTAGAGACTTGGTAAGTTACATGCCTAGTAGTAATGGAGTCTAACCCGACTTGGTAAATTTTCTTAGAATTAATTTTCTTGGTAAGTTACATGCCTAGTAATAACGGAGTCTAACATGACGATTATTCAGACAAACATCCACCAACCAAGAGGGGTGAAAATGATGACGATAGTACAATTGAGAAAGAATCTTAGCCATGATGAATCTATGCTTGCTGCCATTGTTGTATTTGAAAAGGGGAGCTCGAGTGAACCAACCCACTACATGAATACCACGACGCAAAACAAGAAGGTCAGATAATGGGTTTATTCTCACCCGGAGAGATAAATCACAAGATTAGTTTTAAATCTAGATAGGTATGTCAATTGAAAGTGAGAAACACAAAATGATGTTAAGAGCAAACATTCTCTTCCGAGAGGAGTGAATTGGGTCACTCTTGGTTATCAAACTCGAGACCTCTTGCACCAAAAGCAAGAATCATACCACTAAATCAAATGCCCTTATTATGGACTTTATATTAAGTTGTTTATTGAATGTATCATCGTTATTTAATTTATTTTCTTTTGTTATTAGAAATTATTTACTCGGTCTCATTTATTTTCTTTTGTTATGATATCTTTTAGATCTAGGGTTTCATTTATTTTCTTTTGTTATGATATCTTTTAGATCTAGGGTTTCATTTATTTTCTTTTGTTACGATATCTTCTAGATCTAGGGTTTGATTAATTATGAAATTATTTACAGGATTGCGATATTAAGAGCATTATCATAATAGTTTTAATTGCCTTAACTTTTGTTTTTCCTCTTTTTTTCATGGTTTATTAAGATGGTAAAATGGTAAGTATAAATTCTCATACTAAAAAAAGATTATATGATATCTTTTAGATCTAGGGTTTCATTTATTTTCTTTTGTTATGATATCTTTTAGATCTAGGGTTTCATTTATTTTCTTTTGTTACGATATCTTCTAGATCTAGGGTTTGATTAATTATGAAATTATTTACAGGATTGCGATATTAAGAGCATTATCATAATAGTTTTAATTGCCTTAACTTTTGTTTTTCCTCTTTTTTTCATGGTTTATTAAGATGGTAAAATGGTAAGTATAAATTCTCATACTAAAAAAAGATTAAGAAATAAGGGCATTTTGAGAATTGAACTTGGGACCTCTCATACCCTAAGCGAGAATCATATCACTAGACCAAATGCCCTTACTAGAAAACACAACATTTTTAGCTCCTACTCAATATGTTTTTTTCTCTCAAGTTTGAAATCTATTTTCCTGGGGGTTGTTGACTATAAAACAAAAAGTTGATGGTCTAGTATTTTACTCGTTTGTAAGGAGGCATGTAATATTGAATTATTCTAATTTATAAGGGGTATCAAATAAACCAACCAACCAACAAAGGAAACAAACTAATCAGTTTGGTTAGATTTTCGGTTCAGTTCATTAGTTTGTTTGATTTAGTTCTTCTATTTTGCCTCGTATGGCAAGAAAATAAAGTTGTATTGAAGGCACTTGAGTTTCATTTATGACAAACTCATATAAAATATAATTGCATCAATAGCACTAAGAGTTGGAGTCTATAAGAATTTCATGAACTTAAGTACAACTCATGCTTCATTAAAGAGGAGATAAACTTTAGTTAAGTAACTGGAACTTTAAATTACTTCATGTGGAGCTTTAATTGCTCTATGCTAGTTACAATCTTTAGGATTGACTAATTGGACAGGAATTCTTAGATTTAGGGGATTGTTTTGTGTAATTTTCAACTACAACTTATGTTTTCAAATTTTTAGGTCATAATTTAGGTAGTAGGTGTTATATTATGGATGAACACTAGAGTTTCTATCTATGTTGTATTTATTTGAAGGCTATAGTTGTCATCTATGTTGTATCGCAATAAGATTGTTGAAATTTTAGTTAAAGTGCATATTTTATTTCTTAGGAGTAAAAAATTTGTTTCGTTGCATAATATGAATTTAGTTGGAGAGTTATTACAGATGAATGGAGAATAAAAATTTCTTTAAAATAATAAACAGACCCAAGCTCGTTGTTGTTGTGGTCTACTTGTGATTTTGCAAAAAGCTTAACTAATATGAAATATCAAGGTAAATCAAGAATATATCCTACACATCATTCAAGATGACAATAAAATGGAGTTCAATTGAACTTACTTTTAGTTTCCTGTTTGAAAGGTTCAAGATGAAGCATAATTGTATTAACGATATTAAAGAGAAATTCATGTTTTATTAGAAGAGATCAACTTCATTTAAGGTACTAGGAGTTTAAACTACTTCCATTGTAATTTCAATCACTCTACCAAGATTACAAATTTAGGGTTGGCTAATTGGACATCAATTCTCTAACTTTACGTTATAATTTAGGTGGTAACCATTATAATATTAATGAGCATAAGAGTTACAATTCTTTCATGGACCATATGTGCTATAGTTAAAAGAATATATATATATATATATATATATATTATTATGTATGTCAAGGTCTGGATAAAGCACAAAGTAGCAAGGAACACCATTGTCGACTCTAGAACCACCCACAACTCATTATCGAGACCAATGCAAAATATTTTAACATCCTTCAGCATCGAGATACAGGAAAGATGAACGCCGTCAAATTGGAAGCTTTACCTGTTTTAAGAGTCACAATGAGAACTCTAATCAAGCTGGAACCTTGGACTAGGCAAATCATTTTGTGATAGTTGAAATGGATGACTTCGACGTCGTGTTAGGGATGAACGTCCTACTGGAACACAAAGTCATTTACATGTCCCTAGCAAAATGCCTAGTTGTAATGGAGTCTAATTCGACGATAATTCAGAAAAACATCCATCAACCAAGAGGGGTGAAAATGATGTCGATACTACAGTTGAGAAAGAATCTTAGCCACGATGAATCTACGTTTGCTGCTATTGTTGTAATTGAAAGGGGAGCTCGAGTGAGCAAACCTCAATAGCAACCTTGTTGCCACTACATGAACACCACAACGCAAAACAAGAAGGTCAGATAATGGATTTATCCCCACCAGGAGAGATAAATCACAAGATTAGTTTTATGTTGCAGTCAAGATCGCCTGCCACAAACAAATGTCATGCGGTTGAGCCTGAGCTAGCTAAGTTCTATGAAAAGCTAAATGACTTGTTAACAGTCAAGTTTATTAGACCCGCAGAGGCTCTTGTCAATGATCACTCAAATGCTCGGCAAAGACACCAAGCCAACGCCTTTATTGGAGAAGGAAGAAAAAAAACAAGTCACGGAAGCAACACATGTTCACACAAAAATACCAGATGGATGAAGAGAAGGGTCAGTCGGAAGCGTCAACAATAACAATTTCAAGAAAAATAGAGAGTTTATATAAGTTAACGTCATATCAAATTTGAGTTCAAAGCAACAAGAACCAAAGACTAGTGCAAAAATACTATGGACTAGTCAAAGTTATCCATAAGATTATGAAGACCTCATATAGGATCCAATTGCTCTTATGGATGCGGACTAACCTTG